>NW_028258818.1:0-30451 GCF_982586985.1 Callionymus lyra
GTTTCAATAAAGTTCCGTTCAATCTTTACACTTGTTTGTGTAGTAAAAATACGACTTTCTCTCTATAGAGGCTTTTATTGTCCAATGACACAGCATCTCAATGACGACACACACACACACACACATACACAAACACACACACACACACACATACACAAACACACACACACACACACACACACACACACACACACACGTTTGTCCAGTACAATCCAGACGTTTCTTCATAGATTTATTTCATTATAAAAACTTTTTTTTTCTCTTTTTACACTTTACAAACAGTAAACTTCTAGTTACAAAAGTTAAGGTGCAAAGTGTCTTTTTTACATCTTTAATAAATAAGGTGAAGCTTCGTGACCTTGACTTGACGACAGTTTGTGACCTTGACTTGAGCGACAGTTTGTGACCTTGACTTGAATGACAGTTCATGACCTTGACTTGAGCGACAGTTTGTGACCTTGACTTGAGCGACAGTTCATGACCTTGACTTGAGCGACAGTTGAAGCTTCGTGACCTTGACGTCGTCATAACTCCATTTTTGCCTCTAAAAAGGTTTTCGTTCTCGCTGTATTTCACCTAAAACCACGTCCTGACCATCAAAACTTTAATGTTTCTTCATTAAAATCACAAATTTGTCAAATATACCAAATGTTTCCTTCATGACGGACAGCAGCAGCTGTCAATCACAGTGAGGCAGCTTCTGATTGGTCGGCGCCTCGACCTGCAGCTACGACTCCGGCGCGTCGCTCAGTCCGAGGGCGAGAGCCTCCTCTGGGGTCAGACCGTTCTTCAGCGTCCGCCTCACTGCCAGAAGATGGACGTCAGGTACCCAACATGCATCACTGTGTCATGTGACTCATGCATCACGGTGTCATGTGACTCATGCATCACTGTGTCATGTGACTCATGCATCACGGTGTCATGTGACTCATGCATCACGGTGTCATGTGACTCATGCATCACGGTGTCATGTGACTCATGCATCACTGTGTCATGTGACTCATGCATCACGGTGTCATGTGACTCATGCATCACTGTGTCATGTGACTCATGCATCACTGTGTCATGTGACTCATGCATCACGGTGTCATGTGACTCATGCATCACTGTGTCATGTGACTCATGCATCACTGTGTCATGTGACTCATGCATCACGGTGTCATGTGACTCATGCATCACGGTGTCATGTGACTCATGCATCACTGTGTCATGTGACTCATGCATCACGGTGTCATGTGACTCATGCATCACGGTGTCATGTGACTCATGCATCACGGTGTCATGTGACTCATGCATCACGGTGTCATGTGACTCATGCATCACGGTGTCATGTGACTCACGTGACTTGCGGTTGGCTCTGGACCTCCGTCTCTCCCGGGGCTGAGGTCTCGTTCCTGGACCTTGAGTGGCCGAGCGGACGATGCGTTCCATGATCTCGTCCGCGGCGTCGTCGCCGCACGCCAGAGCGTCGTCGGCAGGCGGAGTCCACGCCGGCGCCGCCCGGCCTGAATGAATCAAAGCTTTATTGACATGAACACGTTGACGAAAAACATTATTTAACGATATTTCATATAATGATGTCAAAAAACATGTTTTGAATAAAATACTACGACATAAATAAATGAAAGGTCATTTCAAGGTCAAGGGTTCTGACCTCCTCGTCCGGGTCGAGAGCGTGTCCGCGTCCTCAGGCCCGGCACGCCGGCGCCCTCTCTGTCGGCGCCGCTCACCCTCAGGACCGCCTTCATCTGCTCGTGCTCGGCCACGTCCTCGGTGTGACCCAGACCCCCCTGTGGCGCCTCGCTCTCCTCGCCGCCACAGGGGGCGCTGTTGCTGCTGCCCGAGGCATATTTGCCAGTCTGAGGAGAAGAAGAAGACGATGAGGGAGAAGAAGAAGAAAACAAAGGAGGATAAACGTGAGGAAGTAAAAAGTATGAACAGGGAAAGTTCATGCACACAAACACACACAAACACACACAAGTTCACCTCCACGTCTTCTTCATCCTCAGACTACAGGAGGAGGAAAGGTCAAAGGTCAGGGAGAGGAAGATGAGGATGTGGGGTCAAAGGAGAAACTCACAGGGTCGTTGACGTCCATGATCATCTTCCCTCGGGTCTTGTTGCGCTCGCGGTGGTCGGCTCGTTTCTGCTTCTGCTGCAGGACTCGGTCTCTGGTGGTTCGATACTCCAGAGCGAACTCACTCAAGATCCTGCTGAAGCGATGGACGCTGATGTCGCGCACACTGTAGGCCGGCTGACCCAGGAACAGCAGGAAGGAGTGGAACCTGAGGTCACATGACAAGACATGACATGTCGGGGACCGCATGACATGACATGACCACATGACATGTCGAGGACCACGTCACATTACATGTCTATGACCACGTCACATGACATGTCTATGACCACGTCACATGACATGTCTATGACCACGTCACATGACATGTCTATGACCACGTCACATGACATGTCGAGGACCACGTCACATGACATGTCTATGACCACGTCACATGACATGTCGAGGACCACGTCACATGACATGTCTATGACCACGTCACATGACATGTCTATGACCACGTCACATGACATATCTATGACCACGTCACATGACATGTCTATGACCACGTCACATGACATGTGGAGGACCACGTCACATGACATGTCTATGACCACGTCACATGACATGTCGAGACCCACGTCACATGACATGTCTATGACCACGTCACATGACATGTCTATGACCACGTCACATGACATGTCGAGGACCACGTCACATGACATGTCTATGACCACGTCACATGGCATGTCTATGACCACATCACATGACATGTCTATGACCACGTCACATGACATGTCTATGACCACGTCACATGACATATATATGACCACGTCACATGACATATCTATGACCACGTCACATGACATATCTATGACCACGTCACATGACATATATATGACCACGTCACATGACATGTCTATGATCACGTCACATGACATGTCAATGACCACGTCACATGACATGTCTATGACCACGTCACATGACATATCTATGACCACGTCACATGACATGTCTATGACCACGTCACATGACATATATATGACCACGTCACATGACATATCTATGACCACGTCACATGACATGTCTATGACCACGTCACATGACATGTCTATGACCACGTCACATGACATGTCTATGACCACGTCACATGACATATCTATGACCACGTCACATGACATGTCTATGACCACGTCACATGACATGTCTATGACCACGTCATATGACATGTCGAGGACCACGTCACATGACATGTCTATGACCACGTCACATGACATGTATATGACCACGTCACATGACATATCTATGACCACGTCACATGACATGTCTATGACCACGTCACATGACATGTCTATGACCAGGTCACATGACATGTCGAGGACCACGTCACATGACATGTATATGACCACGTCACATGACATGTCTATGACCACGTCACATGACATGTCTATGACCACGTCACATGACATGTATATGACCACGTCACATGACATATCTATGACCACGTCACATGACATGTCGAGGACCACGTCACATGACATGTCTATGACCACGTCACATGACATGTATATGACCACGTCACATGACATGTCTATGACCACGTCACATGACATGTCTATGACCACGTCACATGACATGTCTATGACCACGTCACATGACATGTATATGACCACGTCACATGACATGTCTATGACCACGTCACATGACATGTCTATGACCACGTCACATGACATGTCTATGACCACGTCACATGACATGTCTATGACCACGTCACATGACATGTCTATGACCACGTCACATGACATGTCTATGACCACGTCACATGACATGTCTATGACCACGTCACATGACATGTCTATGACCACTTCACATGACATGTCTATGACCACGTCACATGACATGTCGAGGACCACGTCACATGACATGTCTATGACCACGTCACATGACATGTCGAGGACCACGTCACATGACATGTCGAGGACCACGTCACATGACATGTCGAGGACCACGTCACATGACATGTCTATGACCACGTCACATGACATATCTATGACCACGTCACATGACATGTCTATGACCACGTCACATGACATGTCTATGACCACGTCACATGACATGTCGAGGACCACGTCACATGACATGTCGAGGACCACGTCACATGGCATGTCTATGACCACGTCACATGACATATCTATGACCACGTCACATGACATGTCGAGGACAACGTCACATGACATGTCTATGACCACGTCACATGACATGTCGAGGACCACGTCACATGACATGTCGAGGACCACGTCACATGGCATGTCTATGACCACGTCACATGACATATCTATGACCACGTCACATGACATGTCGAGGACAACGTCACATGACATGTCGAGGACCACGTCACATGACATGTTGAGGACCACGTCACATGAAATGTCGAGGACCACGTCAAATGACATGTCGAGGACCACGTCACATGACATGTCTATGACCACGTCACATGACATGTCGAGGACCACGTCACATGACATGTCTATGACCACGTCACATGACCTGTCGAGGACCACGTCACATGACATGTCTATGACCACGTCACATGACATATCTATGACCACGTCACATGACATGTCGAGGACCACGTCACATGACATGTCTAGGACCACGTCACATGACATGTCGAGGACCACGTCACAGGACATGTATAGGACCACGTCACATGACATAACTATGACCACGTCACATGACATGTCGAGGACCACGTCACAGGACATGTATAGGACCACGTCACATGACATAACTATGACCACGTCACATGACATGTCGAGGACCACGTCACATGACATGTCGAGGACCACGTCACATGACATGTCGAGGACAACGTCACATGACATGTCGAGGACCACGTCACATGACATGTCGAGGACCACGTCACATGACATGTCTATGACCACGTCACATGACATGTCGAGGACCACGTCACATGACATGTCGAGGACCACGTCACATGACATGTCTATGACCACGTCACATGACATGTCGAGGACCACGTCACATGACATGTCGAGGACCACGTCACATGACATGTCGAGGACCACGTCACATGACATGTCGAGGACCACGTCACATGACATGTCGAGGACCACGTCACATGACATGTCTATGACCACGTCACATGACATGTCTATGACCACGTCACATGACATGTCTATGACCACGTCACATGGCATGTCTATGACCACGTCACATGACATATCGAGGACCACGTCACATGAAATGTCGAGGACCACGTCACATGACATGTCTATGACCACGTCACATGGCATGTCTATGACCACGTCACATGACATGTCGAGGACCACGTCACATGACATGTCGAGGACCACGTCACATGAAATGTCGAGGACCACGTCACATGACATGTCTATGACCACGTCACATGGCATGTCTATGACCACGTCACATGACATGTCGAGGACCACGTCACATGACATGTCTATGACCACGTCACATGACATGTCTATGACCACGTCACATGAAATGTCGAGGACCACGTCACATGACATGTCTATGACCACGTCACATGACATGTCTATGACCACGTCACATGACATGTCTATGACCACGTCACATGACATGTCTATGACCACGTCACATGACATGTCTATGACCACGTCACATGACATGTCTATGACCACGTCACATGACATGTCGAGGACCACGTCACATGACATGTCTATGACCACGTCACATGGCATGTCTATGACCACGTCACATGACATATCTATGACCACGTCACATGACATGTCGAGGACCACGTCACATGACATGTCGAGGACCACATCACATGACATGTCTATGACCACGTCACATGACATGTCGAGGACCACGTCACATGACATGTCTATGACCACGTCACATGACATGTCTTTGACCACGTCACATGACATGTCTATGATCACGTCACATGACATGTCGAGGACCACGTCACATGACATGTCTTTGACCACGTCACATGACATGAAGATGACCACGTCACATGACATGTCTTTGACCACGTCACATGACATGTCGAGGACCACGTCACATGACATGTCTATGACCACGTCACATGACATGTCGAGGACCACGTCACATGACATGTCAAGGACCACGTCACATGACATGTCTATGATCACGTCACATGACATGTCGAGGACCACGTCACATGACATGTCGAGGACCACGTCACATGACATGAAGATGACCAGGTCACATGACATGCCGAGGATTGTACTTTGTTTTTGTACATCATTGTGTTTTTGCTTTATTTGTATGTGATGTATTATGTAAACTGCATCTTTGTTGAAGACGAAAGAGGAAAGTAGCATCTAGAGCTACATCTGGTGCAGCTGCTCATGTAACTGAACATTGTCCTTTGAAATAAACTGAAACATGACCACAGCACCTGTTGATGATCCTGCGGTGGACGATCTTGAGGATGATGATCCTCTCAGCACAGTCCTTCAGGAAGTCGGACATCTTCTGCTTCAGCTGAGGCTTCATCTCGTGCTTGGCGATCATTTTCAGATGATCCCATGATGCTTTGCAACGTTTCTCCATTTGACACAAGTTCTCCTGCAGCTGGTCGAAGTCCACCTGAGAGCGACAACGTCAGTCTCTGCGCAACACACAAATCAACAACAATGACAACAACCATAACAACGACAACAACAACAACAACAACAACATCAGTAACAACCACAACCACAAAAACACCAGTAACAACAACAACAACATCAGTCACAACAACATCAGTAACCACAACAACAACATCAGTCACAACAACACCAGTAACAACAACAACATCAGTCACAACAACAACAACATCAGTCACAACAACATCAGTAACAACAACACCAGTAACAACAACAACACCAGTAACAACAACAACAACATCAGTCACAACGACACCAGTAACAACAACAACAACATCAGTCACAACAACATCAGTAACCACAACAACAATACCAGTAACATCAACAACACCAGTAACAACAACGACATTAGTAACAACAACAACATTAGTAACAACAAAAACACCAGTAACAACAACAACACCAGTAACAACAACAACATTAGTAACAAAAAAACACCAGTAACAACAACAATACCAGTAACAACAACAACAACAACAACACCAGTAACAACAACAACTTCAGTAACAACAACAGTAACAACAACAATACCAGTAACAACAACAACAACACCAGCAACAACAACAACACCAGTAACAACAACAACAACAACTTCAGTAACAACAACAACCACAACAACAATACCAGTAACAACAACACCAGTAACAACAACAACATCAGTAAAACAACAACAACAACACCAGTAACAACGACAACATCAGTCACAACAACATCAGTAACAACCACAACAACAATATCAGTAACAACAACAACATCAGTAACAATCACCACAACAACTACACCAGTAACAACAACAACAACATCAGTAACCATAACAACAACACCAGTAACAACAACAACATCAGTAACAACAACACCAGTAACAACAACAACAACATCAGTAACAACAACAACATCAGTCACAACAACAACAACATCAGTAACAACATCAACACCAGTAACAACAACACCAGTAACAACAACAACATTAGTAACAACAAAAACACCAGCAACAACAACAACACCAGTAACAACAACAACATCAGTAACAATCACCACAACAACAACAACAACAACAGTAACAACAACAATACCAGTAACAACAACACTATCAGTAACAACAACAACAACAGTAACAACAACAACACCAGTAACAACAACAACAGTAACAACAACACCAGTAACAACAACAACAACACCAGTAACAACAATAACATTAGTAACAACAAAAACACCAGCAACAGTAACAACAACACCAGTAACAACAACAACAACACCAGTAACAACAACAACATTAGTAACAACAAAAACACCAGCAACAACAACAACAACACCAGTAACAACAACAACAACACCAGTAACAACAATAACATTAGTAACAACAAAAACACCAGCAACAGTAACAACAACACCAGTAACAACAACAACAACACCAGTAACAACAACAACATTAGTAACAACAAAAACACCAGCAACAACAACAACAACACCAGTAACAACAACAACATCAGTAACAATCACCACAACAACAACAACAACAGTAACAACAACAATACCAGTAACAACAACACAAACACCAGTAACAACAACACCAGTAACAACAGCAACAACACCAGTAACAACAACAACAACACCAGTAACAACAACAACTTCAGTAACAACAACAGTAACAACAACAATACCAGTAACAACAATAACAACACAAACACCAGTAACAACAACACCAGTAAAAACCACAACAACAACACATGTAACAACAACACCAGCAACAACAACAACACCAGTAACAACAACAACAACTTCAGTAACAACAACAACCACAACAACAATACCAGTAACATCAACAACATCAGTCACAACAACATCAGTAACAACAACATCCACAACAACAATACCAGTAACAACAACAACACCAGTAACAACAACAATATCAGTAAAACAACACCAGTAACAACAACAACATCAGTCACAACAACATCAGTAACAACCACAACAACAATACCAGTAACATCAACAACATCAGTAACAACATCAGTAACCATAACAACAACACCAGTAACAACATCAGTCACAACAACATCAGTAACCATAACAACAACACCAGTAACAACAACAACATCAGTAACAACAACAACAACACCAGTAACAACAACAACAACAACACCGGTAACAACAACAACATCAGTCACAACAACAACATCAGTAACAACAACAACAACACCAGTAACAACAACAACAGTAACAACAACACCAGTAAAACAACAACATCAGTAACAACAACAACACCAGTAACAACCACAACAACACCAGTAACAACAACAACATCAGTAACAACAACAACACCAGTAACAACAACAACATCAGTAACAACAACAACACCAGTAACAAAAACAACATCAGTAACAACAACAACACCAGTAACAACAACAACACCAGTAACAACAACAACATCAGTAACAACAACAACAACACCAGTAACAACAACAACATCAGTCACAACAACAACAACATCAGTCACAACAACAACAACATCAGTAACAACAACAACACCAGTAACAACAACAACACCAGTAACAACAACAACAGTAACAACAACACCAGTAACAACAACAACAACAACACCAGTAACAACAACAACAGTAACAACAACAACATCAGTAAAAAACACAACAACACCAGTAACAACAACAACAACAACAACAACACCAGTAACAACAACAACAACAACACCAGTAACAACAACAACAGTAACAACAACAACATCAGTAAAAACCACAACAACACCAGTAACAACAACAACAGTAACAACAACACCAGTAACAACAACAACATCAGTAAAAACCACAACAACACCAGTAACAACAACAACAACAACAACACCAGTAACAACAACAACAACAGTAACAACAACACCAGTAACAACAACAACAGTAAAAACAACAACAGTAACAACAACACCAGTAACAACAACAACATCAGTAAAAACCACAACAACACCAGTAACAACAACAACATCAGTAACAACAACAACAACACCAGTAACAACAACAACATCAGTCACAACAACAACAACATCAGTCACAACAACAACAACATCAGTAACCACAACAACACCAGTAACAACAACAACACCAGTAACAACAACAACAGTAACAACAACACCAGTAACAACAACAACAACAACAACACCAGTAACAACAACAACAGTAACAACAACAACATCAGTAAAAAACACAACAACACCAGTAACAACAACAACAACAACAACAACACCAGTAACAACAACAACAGTAACAACAACAACATCAGTAAAAACCACAACAACACCAGTAACAACAACAACAGTAACAACAACACCAGTAACAACAACAACATCAGTAAAAACCACAACAACACCAGTAACAACAACAACAACAACAACACCAGTAACAACAACAACAACAGTAACAACAACACCAGTAACAACAACAACAGTAAAAACAACAACAGTAACAACAACACCAGTAACAACAACAACATCAGTAAAAACCACAACAACACCAGTAACAACAACAACATCAGTAAAAACCACAACAACACCAGTAACAACAACAACAGTAACAACAACACCAGTAACAACAACAACATCAGTAATAACCACAACAGCACCAGTAACAACAACAACATCAGTAAAAACCACAACAACACCAGTAACAACAACAACACCAGTAACAACAACAACAGTAACAACAACACCAGTAACAACAACAACATCAGTAAAAACCACAACAACACCAGTAACAACAACAACAGTAACAACAACACCAGTAACAACAACAACATCAGTAAAAACCACAACAACACCAGTAACAACAACAACAGTAACAACAACACCAGTAACAACAACAACATCAGTAAAAACCACAACAACACCAGTAACAACAACAACAGTAACAACAACACCAGTAACAACAACAACATCAGTAATAACCACAACAGCACCAGTAACAACAACAACATCAGTAAAAACCACAACAACACCAGTAACAACAACAACACCAGTAACAACAACAACAGTAACAACAACACCAGTAACAACAACAACATCAGTAAAAACCACAACAACACCAGTAACAACAACAACAGTAACAACAACACCAGTAACAACAACAACATCAGTAAAAACCACAACAACACCAGTAACAACAACAACAGTAACAACAACACCAGTAACAACAACAACATCAGTAAAAACCACAACAACACCAGTAACAACAACACCAGTAACAACAACAACAGTAACAACAACATCAGTAAAAACCACAACAACACCAGTAACAACAACAACACCAGTAACAACAACAACAGTAACAACAACACCAGTAACAACAACAACATCAGTAAAAACCACAACAACACCAGTAACAACAACAACAGTAACAACAACACCAGTAACAACAACAACATCAGTAAAAACCACAACAACACCAGTAACAACAACAACAGTAACAACAACACCAGTAACAACAACAACATCAGTAAAAACCACAACAACACCAGTAACAACAACACCAGTAACAACAACAACAGTAACAACAACATCAGTAAAAACCACAACAACACCAGTAACAACAACAAGCCACGTGTGTTAAAGACTGAAACAATGGTGTTGTGTTCAAAGACTCAAATATCACACAATTGTGTGTTTTCTCTGATCAACGTAGTATCTCTTAGTTCCTGTCATTGTACGGCGTGAACTGAAGGGGTCACTGAAGGGGTCACTGAAGGGGTCACTGAAGGGGTCACTGAAGGGGTCACTGAAGGGGTCACTGAAGGGGTCACTGAAGCTGACCTTTGCAGAGCGAGTGATGGAGCCGATCTCAGAGTAGAGGTCGGAGCTGTGAGGGAAGTTCTCCACGACCACGGAGCACACGTGATGCAGGAGAGACTGTTTGTGAACCGTGTCCTTCACCTCAGGAACCTTCTGCAGGTACGTCAGCTCGAAGCCCTGAGCCTGCACACATGTACACACGTGTGTGACACACAACATGACATCACCACAACATGACATCACCACAACATGACATCACCACAACATGACATCACCAAAACATGACATCACTCACACTCGCTCCGTTCAGGAAGTTTCCGATGCAGAGCAGAGTCGACAGAATGTATCCCAGAGTCTTGTTCCTTTCCAGCTGCTCCATCCCTTCCTTCAGGTCCTGCAGAGGCTCAGCAACTTCCTGGAGACCCAGCAACACACACGTGTTCACACACATGTACACACACATGTACACACACACATGTATACACACATATGTATACACACATATATATACACACATATGTACACACACACATGTATACACACATATGTATACACACATATGTATACACACACATGTACACACACACATGTATACACACATATGTATACACACATATGTATACACACATATGTATAAACACATATGTATAAACACATATGTATACACACATATGTATACACACATATGTATACACACATATGTATAAACACATATGTATACACACATATATATACACACATATGTATACACACACATGTACACACACACATGTATACACACATATGTATACACACATATGTATACACACATATGTATAAACACATATGTATAAACACATATGTATACACACATATGTATACACACATATGTATACACACATATGTATAAACACATATGTATACACACATATGTATACACACATATGTATACACACATATGTATAAACACATATGTATACGCACATATGTATACACACATATGTATAAACACATATGTGTACACACATATGTATACACACACATGTACACACACACATGTACACACACACATGTATACACACATATGTATACACACATATGTATACACACATATGTATAAACACACATATACACACATATGTATACACACATATGTATAAACACATATGTATACACACATATGTATACACACATATGTATACACACACATGTACACACACACATGTATACACACATATGTATACACACATATGTATACACACACATGTACACACACACATGTATACACACATATGTATACACACATATGTATACACACACATGTACACACACACATGTACACACACACATGTATACACACATATGTACACACACATGTACACACACACATGTATACACACATATGTATACACACATATGTATACACACACATGTACACACACACATGTATACACACATATGTATACACACATATGTATACACACACATGTACACACACACATGTACACACACACATGTATACACACATATGTATACACACATATGTATACACACATATGTATAAACACACATATACACACATATGTATACACACATATGTATAAACACATATGTATACACACATATGTATACACACATATGTATACACACATATGTATACACACATATGTATACACACATATGTATAAACACACATATACACACATATGTATAAACACATATGTATACACACATATGTATAAAAACACATATACACACATATGTATACACACATATGTATACACACATATGTATAAACACACATATACACACATGTGTATACACACATATGTATAAACACACATATACACACATATGTATAAACACACATATACACACATATGTATAAACACACATATACACACATATGTATAAACACATATGTATAGAAACACATATACACACATATGTATACACACATATGTATAGAAACACATATACACACATATGTATACACACATATGTATACACACATATGTATAAACACACATATACACACATATGTATACACACATATGTATAAACACACATATACACACATATGTATAAACACACATATACACACATATGTATACACACATATGTATAAACACATATGTATACACACATATGTATACACACATATGTATACACACATATGTATAAACACACATATACACACATATGTATACACACATATGTATAAACACATATGTATACACACATATGTATACACACATATGTATACACACATATGCATAAACACACATATACACACATATGTATACACACATATGTATACACACATATGCATAAACACACATATACACACATATGTATACACACATATGCATACACACATACGTATACACACATATGTATACACACATATGTATAAACACACATATACACACATATGTATACACACATATGTATACACACATATGTATACACACATATGTATAAACACACATATACACACATATGTATACACACATATGTATACACACATATGTATACACACATATGTATACACACATATGTATACACACATATGTATACACACATATGTATACACACACATATACACACATATGTATACACACATATGTATAAACACATATGTATACACACATATGTATACACACATATGTATAAACACATATGTGTACACACATATGTATAAACACACATATACACACATATGTATAGACACATATGTATACACACATATGTATACACACATATGTATACACATATGTATAAACACACATATACACACATATGTATACACACATATGTATAAACACACATATACACACATATGTATACACACATATGTATAAACACACATATACACACATATGTATACACACATATGTATACACACATATGTATACACACACATATACACACATATGTATACACACATATGTATACACACATATGTATACACACACATATACACACATATGTATACACACATATGTATACACACATATGTATAAACACACATATACACACATATGTATACACACATATGTATACACACATATGTATAAACACACATGACCTTCATTTGAAGACACAGGTGACCTTCATTTGAAGACACAGGTGACCTTCATTTGAAGACACAGGTGACCTTCATTTGAAGACACACGTGACCTTCATTTGAAGAAACACGTGACCTTCTTTTGAAGACACAGGTGACCTTCATTTGAAGACACAGGTGACCTTCATTTGAAGACACACGTGACCTTCATTTGAAGACACAGGTGACCTTCATTTGAAGACACATGTGACCTTCATTTGAAGACACAGGTGACCTTCATTTGAAGACACACGTGACCTTCATTTGAAGACACAGGTGACCTTCATTTGAAGAAACACGTGACCTTCATTTGAAGACACAGGTGACCTTCATTTGAAGACACAGGTGACCTTCATTTGAAGAAACACGTGACCTTCATTTGAAGACACACGTGACCTTCATTTGAAGACACAGGTGACCTTCATTTGAAGACACACGTGACCTTCATTTGAAGAAACACGTGACCTTCATTTGAAGACACAGGTGACCTTCATTTGAAGACACACGTGACCTTCATTTGAAGACACAGGTGACCTTCATTTGAAGACACAGGTGACCTTCATTTGAAGACACATGTGACCTTCATTTGAAGACACAGGTGACCTTCATTTGAAGACACACGTGACCTTCATTTGAAGACACATGTGACCTTCATTTGAAGACACAGGTGACCTTCATTTGAAGACACAGGTGACCTTCATTTGAAGAAACACGTGACCTTCATTTGAAGACACAGGTGACCTTCATTTGAAGACACAGGTGACCTTCATTTGAAGACACACGTGACCTTCATTTGAAGACACAGGTGACCTTCATTTGAAGACACAGGTGACCTTCATTTGAAGACACACGTGACCTTCATTTGAAGACACAGGTGACCTTCATTTGAAGACACACGTGACCTTCATTTGAAGACACACGTGACCTTCTTTTGAAGACACAGGTGACCTTCATTTGAAGACACACGTGACCTTCATTTGAAGACACACGTGACCTTCATTTGAAGACACAGGTGACCTTCATTTGAAGACACACGTGACCTTCATTTGAAGACACACGTGACCTTCATTTGAAGACACAGGTGACCTTCATTTGAAGACACATGTGACCTTCATTTGAAGACACAGGTGACCTTCATTTGAAGACACAGGTGACCTTCATTTGAAGAAACACGTGACCTTCATTTGAAGACACAGGTGACCTTCATTTGAAGAAACACGTGACCTTCATTTGAAGACACAGGTGACCTTCATTTGAAGAAACACGTGACCTTCATTTGAAGACACAGGTGACCTTCATTTGAAGACACACGTGACCTTCATTTGAAGACACAGGTGACCTTCATTTGAAGACACAGGTGACCTTCATTTGAAGACACACGTGACCTTCATTTGAAGACACACGTGACCTTCATTTGAAGACACAGGTGACCTTCATTTGAAGACACATGTGACCTTCATTTGAAGACACAGGTGACCTTCATTTGAAGACACAGGTGACCTTCATTTGAAGACACACGTGACCTTCATCTGAAGACACAGGTGACCTTCATTTGAAGACACAGGTGACCTTCATTTGAAGACACAGGTGACCTTCATTTGAAGACACAGGTGACCTTCATTTGAAGACACAGGTGACCTTCATTTGAAGACACAGGTGACCTTCATTTGAAGACACAGGTGACCTTCATTTGAAGACACAGGTGACCTTCATTTGAAGACACAGGTGACCTTCATTAGAAGACACAGGTGACCTTAAGGTGACCTTTATGTATATCATGAAGAGACTGGTGATCTTGTGACTCGAACCCTCGAAGGTTCTCTATCTACTCTGGCTCTGACTCTGACTCTCGAACCTTCTCTGTGGCTTCATAGTCCATCTTGAAGGCCCACAGCTGGAGTCTGGCCGACAGCTCACTGATGGAGGAGAGCGTGAGGAGGAACTGCTCTGCTGAGCCCAGAGGAACGTCAGGGTTGACCAGCTGAGCCTCCTGGATCTTCTGCTTCTCCTCCTCCGTGGGAATCATGGTGAGGATTTTCTGCAGGAAGAGGAGGAATGAAGAGCTTCTGCTGTGACGAGTCACACGGATCTTCTCACCTCGATGCCCTCCTTGTTCAGTGCGTACTCGTCAAAGTTCAAGATGGCCGTCTTGATGGTGCGAGGAGGAGGCAGCACCGTGAGTCCGATGTTGATGGCGTTGCTCCTCTTGGAGTCCAGGACGATGACCTCCTGACGCTTCCCTTCCGCCGCCGCCTTCTGAGGAGGACAAACAACCCACGAGGTCAGAGAGAGGTCAGAGTGGGGTCAGAGGGAGGTCAGAGTGGGGTCAGAGGGAGGTCACAGTTGGAACAGAGAGAGGTCAGAAAGAGGTCACAGTTGGAACAGAGAGGGGTCAGAGTGGGGTCAGAGGGAGGTCAGAGTGGGGTCAGAGAGAGGTCAGAAAGACGTCACAGTGGGGTCAGAGAGAGGTCACTGTGAGGTCAGAGAGGTCACAGTGAGGTCAGAGAGGTCACAGTGGGGTCAGAGAGAGGTCAAAGTGAGGTCAGAGAGGTCACAGTGGGGTCAGAGAGAGGTCAAAGTGAGGTCAGAGAGGTCACAGTGGGGTCAGAGAGAGGTCACAGTGAGGTCAGAGAGGTCACAGTGAGGTCAGAGAGGTCACAGTGGGGTCAGAGAGAGGTCACAGTGAGGTCAGAGAGGTCACAGTGGGCTCAATGGTAAAGTGAAACAAACGTTGATCATAATCAAAGTAAGACTTTAAATGTTTGTTTGTCATCAAGTCTGTTGAAGCTTCATAGGTTTGTATGTTTCTTTCCTGAGGAACATCCTCCCAGCATGAAGCTCCTCCTTCACCATAGGTCTCAGGTGAAGATCTCTTTTGACCTCCAGACGTGACTCCTGACCTTCAGAGATCATACTTTCATCAGAGAATCTTGTTGATTTTAAGCTCTTATGTCAAAGGTTACAGAGAAGTCTTCACACACTTCCTGGACTGCATGTCTTCTTGCTTCAGGGGCTCCAGTGTAGCAACATCTCAACGTCATTGGAAACGTGAAGTTGAAGGTCAACGCAAAGAGATGTTTAGTCATGGAATGTTTGTTCCTCAGATGAAGATGTTTGTTCCTCAGATGAAGATGATTGTTCCTCAGATGAAGATGTTTATTCCTCAGATGAAGATGATTGTTCCTCAGATGAAGATGTTTGTTCCTCAGATGAAGATGATTGTTCCTTAGATGAAGATGTTTGTTCCTCAGATGAAGATGTTTGTTCCTCGGATGAAGATGTTTGTTCCTCAGATAAAGATGTTTGTTCCTCAGATGAAGATGTTTGTTCCTCAGATGGAGATGTTTGTTCGTCAGATGAAGATGTTTGTTCCTCAGATGAAGATGTTTGTTCCTCAGAAAAAGATGTTTGTTCCTCAAATTATGTTGATTGTTCCTCAGATGAAGATGTTTGTTCCTCAGATGAAGATGTTTGTTCCTCAGATGAAGGTGTTTGTTCCTCAGACGAAGATGTTTGTTCTCAGATGAAGATGATTGTTCCTCAAATTATGGTGATTGTTCCTCAGATGAAGATGTTTGTTCCTCAGAGAAAGATGTTTGTTCCTCAAATTATGGTGATGTTCCTCAGATGAAGATGTTTGTTCCTCAGATGAAGGTCTTTGTTCCTCAGATGGAGATGGTTGTTCCTCAGATGAAGGTGTTTGTTCCTCAGACGAAGATGTTTGTTCTCAGATGAAGATGATTGTTCCTCAAATTATGGTGATTGTTCCTCAGATAAAGATGTTTGTTCCTCAGAGAAAGATGTTTGTTCCTCAAATTATGGTGATTGTTCCTCAGATGAAGATGTTTGTTCCTCAGATGAAGATGTTTGTTCCTCAGAGAAAGATGTTTGTTCCTCAAATTATGGTGATTGTTCCTCAGATGAAGATGTTTGTTCCTCAGATGAAGATGTTTGTTCCTCAGATGAAGATGTTTGTTTGTACCTCAGATGAATATGTTTGTTCCTCAGATGAAGATGTCTGTTTGTACCTCAGATGAAGATGTTTTTTCCTCAGATGAAGATGTTTGTTTGTTCCTCAGATGAAGATGTTTGTTCCTCAGATGAAGGTGTTTGTTCCTCAGATGAAGATGATTGTTCCTCAGATGAAGATGTTTGTTCCTCAGATAAAGATGTTTGTTCCTCAGATGAAGATGTTTGTTCCTCAGATGAAGGTGTTTGTTCCTCAGATGAAGATGATTGTTCCTCAGATGAAGATGTTTGTTCCTCAGATAAAGATGTTTGTTCCTCAGATGAAGATGTTTGTTCCTCAGATGAAGGTGTTTGTTCCTCAGATGAAGATGATTGTTCCTCAGATGAAGATGTTTGTTCCTCAGATAAAGATGTTTGTTCCTCAGATGAAGGTGTTTGTTCCTCAGATGAAGATGATTGTTCCTCAGATGAAGATGGTTGTTCCTCAGATGGAGATGGTTGTTCCTCGGACGAAGATGTTTGTTCCTCAGATGAAGATGTTTGTTCCTCAGATGGAGATGGTTGTTCCTCGGACGAAGATGTTTGTTCCTCAGATGAAGATGTTTGTTCCTCAGATAAAGATGTTTGTTCCTCAGATAAAGATGTTTGTTCCTCAAATTATGGTGATTGTTCCTCAGATGAAGATGTTTGTTCCTCAGATGAAGACGTTTGTTCCTCAGATGAAGATGGTTGTTCCTCAGATGAAGATGGTTGTATCCTCAGACGAAGATGTTTGTTCCTCAGATAAAGATGATTGTTCCTCAGATGAAAATGGTTGTATCCTCAGACGAAGATGTTTGTTCCTCAGATAAAGATGATTGTTCCTCAGATGAAGATGGTTGTATCCTCAGACGAAAATGTTTGTTCCTCAGATAAAGATGATTGTTCCTCAGACGAAGATGTTTGTTCCTCAGATGTAGATGGTTGTTCCTCAGATGAAGATGTTTGTTCGTCAGATGAAGATGTTTGTTCCTCAGATGAAGATGATTGTTCCTCGGATGAAGATGTTTGTTCCTCAAAGAAAGATGTTTGTTCCTCAGATGAAGATGTTTGTTCCTCAGATGAAGATGATTGTTCCTCGGATGAAGATGTTTGTTCCTCAAAGAAAGATGTTTGTTCCTCAGATGAAGATGTTTGTTCCTCAGATGTAGATGGTTGTTCCTCAGATGAAGATGTTTGTTCGTCAGATGAAGATGTTTGTTCCTCAGATGAAGATGATTGTTCCTCGGATGAAGATGTTTGTTCCTAAGATGAAGGTGTTTGTTCCTAAGATGAAGTTTTTTTTTCCTCAGATGGATATATTTGTTCCTCAGATGGAGATGTTTGTTCCTCAGATGGAGATGTGTGTTCCTCAGATGAAGGTGTTTGTTCCTCAGATGAAGATGATTGTTCCTCAGATGAAGGTGTTTGTTCCTCAGATGAAGATGATTGTTCCTCAGATGAAGATGATTGTTCCTCAGATGGATATATTTGTTCCTCAGATGAAGATGTTTGTTCCTCAGATGGAGATGTTTGTTCCTCAGATGAAGGTGTTTGTTCCTCAGATGAAGATGATTGTTCCTCAAATGGAGATGTTTGTTCCTCAAAGAAAGATGTTTGTTCCTCAAAGAAAGATGTTTGTTCCTCAGATGAAGGTGTTTGTTCCTAAGATGAAGTTTTTTTTTCCTCAGATGGATATATTTGTTCCTCAGATGGAGATGTTTGTTCCTCAGATGGAGATGTGTGTTCCTCAGATGAAGGTGTTTGTTCCTCAGATGAAGATGATTGTTCCTCAGATGAAGGTGTTTGTTCCTCAGATGAAGATGATTGTTCCTCAGATGAAGATGATTGTTCCTCAGATGGATATATTTGTTCCTCAGATGAAGATTTTTGTTCCTCAGATGGAGATGTTTGTTCCTCAGATGAAGGTGTTTGTTCCTCAGATGAAGATGATTGTTCCTCAAATGGAGATGTTTGTTCCTCAAAGAAAGATGTTTGTTCCTCAGATGAAGGTGTTTGTTCCTCAGAGAAAGATGTTTGTTCCTCAGATGAAGATGTTTGTTCCTCAGATGGAGATGTTTGTTCCTCAGATGAAGATGTTTGTTCCTCAGATGGAGATGTTTGTTCCTCAGATGAAGGTGTTTGTTCCTCAGATGAAGATGATTGTTCCTCGGATGAAGATGTTTGTTCCTCAGAGAAAGATGTTTGTTCCTCAGATGAAGATGTTTGTTCCTCAGATGGAGATGTTTGTTCCTCAGATGAAGGTGTTTGTTCCTCAGATGAAGATGTTTGTTCCTCAGATGAAGATGTGTGTTCCTCAGATGGAGATGTTTGTTCCTCAGATGAAGGTGTTTGTTCCTAAGATGAAGTTTTTTTCCTCAAATGAAGATGTTTGTTCCTCAGAGAAAGATGTTTGTTCCTCAGATGAAGATGTTTGTTCCTCAGATGAAGATGTTTGTTCCTCAGATGAAGATGTTTGTTCCTCAGATGGAGATGTTTTTTCCTCAGATGAAGGTGTTTGTTCCTAAGATTAAGTTTTTTTTCCTCAAATGAAGGTGTTTGTTCCTCAGATGAAGATGATTGTTCCTCAGATGAAGATGATTGTTCCTCGGATGAAGATGATTGTTCCTCGGATGAAGATGTTTGTTCCTCAGAGAAAGATGTTTGTTCCTCAGATGAAGATGTTTGTTCCTCAGATGAAGGTGTTTGTTCCTCAGACGAAGATGTTTGTTCTCAGATGAAGATGATTGTTCCTCAAATTATGGTGATTGTTCCTCAGATGAAGATGTTTGTTCCTCAGAGAAAGATGTTTGTTCCTCAAATGATGGTGATTGTTCCTCAGATGAAGATGTTTGTTCCTCAGATGAAGGTCTTTGTTCCTCAGATGGAGATGGTTGTTCCTCAGATGAAGGTGTTTGTTCCTCAGACGAAGATGTTTGTTCTCAGATGAAGATGATTGTTCCTCAAATTATGGTGATTGTTCCTCAGATGAAGATGTTTGTTCCTCAGAGAAAGATGTTTGTTCCTCAAATTATGGTGATTGTTCCTCAGATGAAGATGTTTGTTCCTCAGATGAAGATGTTTGTTCCTCAGAGAAAGATGTTTGTTCCTCAAATTATGGTGATTGTTCCTCAGATGAAGATGTTTGTTCCTCAGAGAAAGATGTTTGTTCCTCAAATTATGGTGATTGTTCCTCAGATGAAGATGTTTGTTCCTCAGATGAAGATGTTTTTTCCTCAGATGAAGATGTTTGTTTGTACCTCAGATGAATATGTTTGTTCCTCAGATGAAGATGTCTGTTTGTACCTCAGATGAAGATGTTTTTTCCTCAGATGAAGATGTTTGTTTGTTCCTCAGATGAAGATGTTTGTTCCTCAGATGAAGGTGTTTGTTCCTCAGATGAAGATGATTGTTCCTCAGATGAAGATGTTTGTCCCTCAGATAAAGATGTTTGTTCCTCAGATGAAGATGTTTGTTCCTCAGATGAAGGTGTTTGTTCCTCAGATGAAGATGATTGTTCCTCAGATGAAGATGTTTGTTCCTCAGATAAAGATGTTTGTTCCTCAGATGAAGATGTTTGTTCCTCAGATAAAGATGTTTGTTCCTCAGATGAAGGTGTTTGTTCCTCAGATGAAGATGATTGTTCCTCAGATGAAGATGGTTGTTCCTCAGATGGAGATGGTTGTTCCTCGGACGAAGATGTTTGTTCCTCAGATGAAGATGTTTGTTCCTCAGATGGAGATGGTTGTTCCTCGGACGAAGATGTTTGTTCCTCAGATGAAGATGTTTGTTCCTCAGATAAAGATGTTTGTTCCTCAGATAAAGATGTTTGTTCCTCAAATTATGGTGATTGTTCCTCAGATGAAGATGTTTGTTCCTCAGATGAAGACGTTTGTTCCTCAGATGAAGATGGTTGTTCCTCAGATGAAGATGGTTGTTCCTCAGAGGAAGATGTTTGTTCCTCAGATAAATTTGTTTGTTCCTCAGATGGAGATGTTTGTTCCTCAGATGAAGGTGTTTGTTCCTCAGATGAAGATGTTTGTTCCTCAGATGGAGATGGTTGTTCCTCAGATGAAGATGGTTGTTCCTCAGATGAAGATGTTTGTTCCTCAGACGAAGGTGTTTGTTCCTCGGACGAAGATGTTTGTTCCTCAGATGAAGATGTTTGTTCCTCAGATAAAGATGTTTGTTCCTCAGATAAAGATGTTTGTTCCTCAAATTATGGTGATTGTTCCTCAGATGAAGATGTTTGTTCCTCAGATGAAGACGTTTGTTCCTCAGATGAAGATGGTTGTTCCTCAGATGAAGATGGTTGTTCCTCAGATAAAGATGTTTGTTCCTCAGATAAAGATGTTTGTTCCTCAGATGGAGATGTTTGTTCCTCAGATGAAGATGTTTGTTCCTTAGATGAAGATGTTTGTTCCTCAGATGAAGTTTTTTTCCTCAGATGGATATATTTGTTCCTCAGATAAAGATGTTTGTTCCTCAGATGGAGATGTTTGTTCCTCAGATGAAGATGTTTGTTCCTCAGATGAAGTTTTTTTTCCTCAGATGGATATATTTGTTCCTCAGATAAAGATGTTTGTTCCTCAGATGAAGATGTTTGTTCCTCAGATGAAGTTTTTTTTCCTCAGATGGATATATTTGTTCCTCAGATAAAGATGTTTGTTCCTCAGATGGAGATGTTTGTTCCTCAGATGAAGATGTTTGTTCCTCAGATGAAGTTTTTTTTCCTCAGATGGATATATTTGTTCCTCAGATGAAGATGTTTGTTCCTCAGATGGAGATGTTTGTTCCTCAGATGAAGATGTTTGTTCCTCAGATGAAGTTTTTTTTCCTCAGATGGATATATTTGTTCCTCAGATAAAGATGTTTGTTCCTCAGATGGAGATGTTTGTTCCTCAGATGAAGATGTTTGTTCCTCAGATGAAGTTTTTTTTCCTCAGATGGATATATTTGTTCCTCAGATAAAGATGTCTGTTCCTCAGATGAAGATTTTTGTTCCTCAGATTAAGTTTTTTTTCCTCAGATGGATATATTTGTTCCTCAGATAAAGATGTTTGTTCCTCAGATGGAGATGTTTGTTCCTCAGATGAAGATGTTTGTTCCTCAGATGAAGTTTTTTTTCCTCAGATAAAGATGTTTGTTCCTCAGATGGAGATGTTTGTTCCTAAGATGAAGTTTTTTTTCCTCAGATGGATATATTTGTTCCTCAGATGAAGATGTTTGTTCCTCAGATGGAGATGTTTGTTCCTCAGACGAAGATGTTTGTTCCTCAAATTATGGTGATTTTTCCTAAGATGAAGATGTTTGTTCCTCAGATGAAGATGGTTGTTCCTCAGACGAAGATGTTTGTTCCTCAGATGAAGATGTTTGTTTGTTCCTCAGATGAAGATGTTTGTTCCTCAGATGAAGATGTTTGTTCCTCGGATGAAGATGTTTGTTCCTCAGAGAAAGATGTTTGTTCCTCAGATGGAGATGTTTGTTCCTCAGATGGAGATGGTTGTTCCTCAGATGAAGGTGTTTGTTCCTAAGATGAAGTTTTTTTCCCTCAGATGGATATATTTGTTCCTCAGATGAAGATGTTTGTTCCTCAGATGGAGATGTTTGTTCCTCAGATGAAGATGTTTGTTCCTCAGATGGAGATGTTTGTTCCTCAGATGAAGGTGTTTGTTCCTCAGATGAAGATGATTGTTCCTCGGATGAAGATGTTTGTTCCTCAGAGAAAGATGTTTGTTCCTCAGATGAAGATGTTTGTTCCTCAGATGGAGATGTTTGTTCCCCAGATGAAGATGTTTGTTCCTCAGATGAAGTTTTTTTTCCTCAGATGGATATATTTGTTCCTCAGATAAAGATCTTTGTTCCTCAGATGGAGATGTTTGTTCCTCAGATGAAGATGTTTGTTCCTCAGATGAAGTTTTTTTTCCTCAGATGGATATATTTGTTCCTCAGATAAAGATGTTTGTTCCTCAGATGGAGATGTTTGTTCCTCAGATGAAGATGTTTGTTCCTCAGATGAAGTTTTTTTTCCTCAGATGGATATATTTGTTCCTCAGATGAAGATGTTTGTTCCTCAGATGAAGATGTTTGTTCCTAAGATGAAGTTTTTTTTCCTCAGATGGATATATTTGTTCCTCAGACGAAGATGTTTGTTCCTCAAATTATGGTGATTTTTCCTCAGATGAAGATGTTTGTTCCTCAGATGAAGATGGTTGTTCCTCAGACGAAGATGTTTGTTCCTCAGATGAAGATGTTTGTTTGTTCCTCAGATGAAGATGTTTGTTCCTCAGATGAAGATGTTTGTTCCTCGGATGAAGATGTTTGTTCCTCAGAGAAAGATGTTTGTTCCTCAGATGGAGATGTTTGTTCCTCAGATGGAGATGATTGTTCCTCAGATGGAGATGTTTGTTCCTCAGATGAAGATGTTTGTTCCTCAGATGAAGTTTTTTTTCCTCAGATGGATATATTTGTTCCTCAGATGAAGATGTTTGTTCCTCAGATGGAGATGTTTGTTCCTCAGATGAAGATGTTTGTTCCTCAGATGAAGTTTTTTTTCCTCAGATGGATATATTTGTTCCTCAGATAAAGATGTTTGTTCCTCAGATGGAGATGTTTGTTCCTCAGATGAAGATGTTTGTTCCTCAGATGAAGTTTTTTTTCCTCAGATGGATATATTTGTTCCTCAGATAAAGATGTCTGTTCCTCAGATGAAGATTTTTGTTCCTCAGATGAAGTTTTTTTTCCTCAGATGGATATATTTGTTCCTCAGATAAAGATGTTTGTTCCTCAGATGGAGATGTTTGTTCCTCAGATGAAGATGTTTGTTCCTCAGATGAAGTTTTTTTTCCTCAGATAAAGATGTTTGTTCCTCAGATGGAGATGTTTGTTCCTAAGATGAAGTTTTTTTTCCTCAGATGGATATATTTGTTCCTCAGATGAAGATGTTTGTTCCTCAGATGGAGATGTTTGTTCCTCAGACGAAGATGTTTGTTCCTCAAATTATGGTGATTTTTCCTCAGATGAAGATGTTTGTTCCTCAGATGAAGATGGTTGTTCCTCAGACGAAGATGTTTGTTCCTCAGATGAAGATGTTTGTTTGTTCCTCAGATGAAGATGTTTGTTCCTCAGATGAAGATGTTTGTTCCTCGGATGAAGATGTTTGTTCCTCAGAGAAAGATGTTTGTTCCTCAGATGGAGATGTTTGTTCCTCAGATGGAGATGGTTGTTCCTCAGATGAAGGTGTTTGTTCCTAAGATGAAGTTTTTTTCCCTCAGATGGATATATTTGTTCCTCAGATGAAGATGTTTGTTCCTCAGATGGAGATGTTTGTTCCTCAGATGAAGATGTTTGTTCCTCAGATGGAGATGTTTGTTCCTCAGATGAAGGTGTTTGTTCCTCAGATGAAGATGATTGTTCCTCGGATGAAGATGTTTGTTCCTCAGAGAAAGATGTTTGTTCCTCAGATGAAGATGTTTGTTCCTCAGATGGAGATGTTTGTTCCCCAGATGAAGATGTTTGTTCCTCAGATGAAGTTTTTTTTCCTCAGATGGATATATTTGTTCCTCAGATAAAGATCTTTGTTCCTCAGATGGAGATGTTTGTTCCTCAGATGAAGATGTTTGTTCCTCAGATGAAGTTTTTTTTCCTCAGATGGATATATTTGTTCCTCAGATAAAGATGTTTGTTCCTCAGATGGAGATGTTTGTTCCTCAGATGAAGATGTTTGTTCCTCAGATGAAGTTTTTTTTCCTCAGATGGATATATTTGTTCCTCAGATGGAGATGTTTGTTCCTAAGATGAAGTTTTTTTTCCTCAGATGGATATATTTGTTCCTCAGATGAAGATGTTTGTTCCTCAGATGAAGATGTTTGTTCCTAAGATGAAGTTTTTTTTCCTCAGATGGATATATTTGTTCCTCAGACGAAGATGTTTGTTCCTCAAATTATGGTGATTTTTCCTCAGATGAAGATGTTTGTTCCTCAGATGAAGATGTTTGTTCCTCAGATGAAGATGTTTGTTTGTTCCTCAGATGAAGATGTTTGTTCCTCAGATGAAGATGTTTGTTCCTCGGATGAAGATGTTTGTTCCTCAGAGAAAGATGTTTGTTCCTCAGATGGAGATGTTTGTTCCTCAGATGGAGATGGTTGTTCCTCAGATGAAGGTGTTTGTTCCTAAGATGAAGTTTTTTTCCCTCAGATGGATATATTTGTTCCTCAGATGAAGATGTTTGTTCCTCAGATGGAGATGTTTGTTCCTCAGATGAAGATGTTTGTTCCTCAGATGAAGTTTTTTTTCCTCAGATGGAGATGTTTGTTCCTCAGATGGAGATGTTTGTTCCTCAGATGAAGTTTTTTTTCCTCAGATGGATATATTTGTTCCTCAGATGAAGATGTTTGTTCCTCAGATGGAGATGTTTGTTCCTCAGACGAAGATGTTTGTTCCTCAAATTATGGTGATTTTTCCTCAGATGAAGATGTTTGTTCCTCAGATGAAGATGGTTGTTCCTCTGACGAAGATGTTTGTTCCTCAGATGAAGATGTTTGTTTGTTCCTCAGATGAAGATGTTTGTTCCTCAGATGAAGATGTTTGTTCCTCGGATGAAGATGTTTGTTCCTCAGAGAAAGATGTTTGTTCCTCAGATGGAGATGTTTGTTCCTCAGATGGAGATGGTTGTTCCTCAGATGAAGGTGTTTGTTCCTAAGATGAAGTTTTTTTCCCTCAGATGGATATATTTGTTCCTCAGATGAAGATGTTTGTTCCTCAGATGGAGATGTTTGTTCCTCAGATGAAGATGTTTGTTCCTCAGATGGAGATGTTTGTTCCTCAGATGAAGGTGTTTGTTCCTCAGATGAAGATGATTGTTCCTCGGATGAAGATGTTTGTTCCTCAGAGAAAGATGTTTGTTCCTCAGATGAAGATGTTTGTTCCTCAGATGGAGATGTTTGTTCCCCAGATGAAGATGTTTGTTCCTCAGATGAAGTTTTTTTTCCTCAGATGGATATATTTGTTCCTCAGATAAAGATGTTTGTTCCTCAGATGGAGATGTTTGTTCCTCAGATGAAGATGTTTGTTCCTCAGATGAAGTTTTTTTTCCTCAGATGGATATATTTGTTCCTCAGATAAAGATGTTTGTTCCTCAGATGGAGATGTTTGTTCCTCAGATGAAGATGTTTGTTCCTCAGATGAAGTTTTTTTTCCTCAGATGGATATATTTGTTCCTCAGATGGAGATGTTTGTTCCTAAGATGAAGTTTTTTTTCCTCAGATGGATATATTTGTTCCTCAGATGAAGATGTTTGTTCCTCAGATGGAGATGTTTGTTCCTCAGACGAAGATGTTTGTTCCTCAAATTATGGTGATTTTTCCTCAGATGAAGATGTTTGTTCCTCAGATGAAGATGGTTGTTCCTCAGACGAAGATGTTTGTTCCTCAGATGAAGATGTTTGTTTGTTCCTCAGATGAAGATGTTTGTTCCTCAGATGAAGATGTTTGTTCCTCGGATGAAGATGTTTGTTCCTCAGATGGAGATGTTTGTTCCTCAGATGGAGATGGTTGTTCCTCAGATGAAGGTGTTTGTTCCTCAGATGAAGATGTTTGTTCCTCAGATGAAGTTTATTTTCCTCAGATGGATATATTTGTTCCTCAGATGAAGATGATTGTTCCTCAGATGGATATATTTGTTCCTCAGATGAAGATGTTTGTTCCTCAGATGGATATATTTGTTCCTCAGATGAAGATGTTTGTTCCTCAGATGTTCACCAACACATAGACACGACTCTACAGTGAAAGAAGAACTTGTGATCTACCTTCGTCACGGGGGTTTCTTTGGACTTGGACTCGAACAGATGCTCCAGTTTTGCTGTATCGATCTTGACCGAGTCCAGTTTAGACCAGAAGGAATCTCTGCTTCTCCTGTAGTCTCTGTGCTGAGAGTCTGAGGCTCGAACCTTAAGAGGAACATCAGCCATTAGTTTTCAAAGATCAACTTTCACTCGACTAGAATTTAATCGATTTGTTGGACTTTGACGTGAATTTATCTATAATATGTTGTGTTGTATCTTTGAACTTGTCATGTGATGATGTGTCATGTGATGATGTGTCATGTGATGTTGTGTCATGTGATGATGTGTCATGTGATGATGTGTCATGTTATGATGTATCATGTGATGATGTGTCATGTGATGATGTGTCATGTGATGATGTGTCATGTGATGATGTGTCATGTGATGATGTGTCATGTGATGTTGTGTCATGTTATGATGTGTCATGTGATGATGTGTCATGTGATGATGTGTCATGTTATGATGTGTCATGTGATGATGTGTCATGTGATGATGTGTCATGTGATGATGTGTCATGTGATGATGTATCATGTGATGATGTGTCATGTGATGTTGTGTCATGTGATGATGTGTCATGTGATGATGTGTCATGTGATGATGTGTCATGTGATGATGTGTCATGTGATGATGTGTCATGTGATGATGTATCATGTGATGATGTGTCATGTGATGTTGTGTCATGTGATGATGTGTCATGTGATGATGTGTCATGTGATGATGTGTCATGTGATGTTGTGTCATGTGATGTTGTGTCATGTGATGATGTGTCATGTGATGATGTGTCATGTGATGTTGTGTCATGTGATGATGTGTCATGTGATGATGTGTCATGTTATGATGTATCATGTGATGATGTGTCATGTGATGATGTGTCATGTGATGATGTATCATGTGATGATGTGTCATGTGATGATGTGTCATGTGATGATGTGTCATGTGATGATGTGTCATGTGATGATGTGTCATGTGATGTTGTGTCATGTTATGATGTGTCATGTGATGATGTGTCATGTGATGATGTGTCATGTTATGATGTGTCATGTGATGATGTGTCATGTGATGATGTGTCATGTGATGATGTGTCATGTGATGATGTATCATGTGATGATGTGTCATGTGATGTTGTGTCATGTGATGATGTGTCATGTGATGATGTGTCATGTGATGATGTGTCATGTGATGATGTGTCATGTGATGATGTGTCATGTGATGATGTATCATGTGATGATGTGTCATGTGATGTTGTGTCATGTGATGATGTGTCATGTGATGATGTGTCATGTGATGATGTGTCATGTGATGTTGTGTCATGTGATGTTGTGTCATGTGATGATGTGTCATGTGATGATGTGTCATGTGATGATGTGTCATGTGATGATGTGTCATGTGATGATGTGTCATGTGATGATGTGTCATGTGATGATGTATCATGTGATGATGTGTCATGTGATGATGTGTCATGTGATGATGTTTCATGTGATGATGTGTCATGTGATGATGTGTCATGTGATGATGTGTCATGTGATGATGTGTCATGTGATGATGTGTCATGTGATGATGTGTCATGTGATGATGTGTCATGTGATGATGTGTCATGTGATGATGTGTCATGTGATGATGTGTCATGTGATGATGTGTCATGTGATTATGTGTCATGTGATGATGTGTCATGTGATGATGTATCATGTGATGATGTGTCATGTGATGATGTGTCATGTGATTATGTGTCATGTGATGATGTGTCATGTGATGATGTGTCATGTGATGATGTGTCATGTGATGTTGTGTCATGTGATGATGTGTCATGTGATGATGTGTCATGTGATGATGTGTCATGTGATTATGTGTCATGTGATGATGTGTCATGTGATGATGTATCATGTGATGATGTGTCATGTGATTATGTGTCATGTGATGATGTGTCATGTGATGATGTATCATGTGATGAGTGTCATGTGATGATGTGTCATGTGATGATGTGTCATGTGATGATGTGTCATGT
>NW_028258819.1:0-30451 GCF_982586985.1 Callionymus lyra
TTTTTTTTACCTCTTCAAAACTCCACATTTTTTTTTTTTTTTTACCTCTTCAAAACTCCTAAATTTTCTTTTTTTTTTTTTTTTTTACCTCTTCAAAACTCCAACTTTTTTTTTTTTTACCTCTTCAAAACTCCACATTTTTTTTTTTTTTTTTTTACCTCTTCAAAACTCCAACATTGATTTTGTGTTCCTTTTTTTACCTCTTCAAAACTCCAACATTTTTTTTTTTTTTTACCTCTTCAAAACTCCAACATTGATTTTTTGTTCCTTTTTTTACCTCTTCAAAACTCAATTTTTTTTTTTTTTTTTTTTTACCTCTTCAAAACTCCAACATTGATTTTTTGTTCCTTTTTTTACCTCTTCAAAACTCCAACTTTTTTTTTTTTTACCTCTTCAAAACTCCAACTTTTTTTTTTTTTTTTTTACCTCTTCAAAACTCTTAAATTTTTTTTTTTTTTTTTTTTTACCTCTTCAAAGCTCCAACATTGATTTTGTGTTCCTTTTTTTACCTCTTCAAAACTCCAACATTTTTTTTTTTTTTACCTCTTCAAAACTCCAAATTTTTTTTTTTTTTTTTTACCTCTTCAAAACTCCAACATTTTTTTTTTTTTTTACCTCTTCAAAACTCCAACATTGATTTTTTGTTCCTTTTTTTACCTCTTCAAAACTCCAACATTTTTTTTTTTTTTACCTCTTCAAAACTCCAATTTTTTTTTTTTTTTTTTTTTTCTCTTCAAAACTCCAACTTTTTTTTTTTTTTTTTACCTCTTCAAAACTCCAATTTTTTTTTTTTTTACCTCTTCAAAACTCCACAATTTTTTTTATTTTTTTTTTTTTCTCTTCAAAACTCCAACTTTTTTTTTTTTTTACCTCTTCAAAACTCCACATTTTTTTTTTTTTTACCTCTTCAAAACTCCTAAATTTTTTTTTTTTTTTTTTACCTCTGCAAAACTCCAACATTGATTTTTTGTTCCTTTTTTTACCTCTTCAAAACTCCAACTTTTTTTTTTTTTTTACCTCTTCAAAACTCCACAATTTTTTTTTATTTTTTTTTACCTCTTCAAAACTCCAACATTTTTTTTTTTTTTTACCTATTCAAAACTCCAACATTGATTTTTTGTTCCTTTTTTTACCTCTTCAAAACTCCAACTATTTATTTTTTTTTACCTCTTCAAAACTCAATTTTTTTTTTTTTTTTTTTTACCTCTTCAAAACTCCAACATTGATTTTTTGTTCCTTTTTTTACCTCTTCAAAACTCAATTTTTTTTTTTTTTTTTTACCTCTTCAAAACTCCAACTTTTTTTTTTTTTTTTTTTACCTCTTCAAAACTCCAACATTGATTTTTTGTTCCTTTTTTTACCTCTTCAAAACTCCAAATTTTTTTTTTTTTTTTACCTCTTCAAAACTCCAACTTTTTTTTATTTTTTTTTACCTCTTCAAAATTCCACAATTTTTTTTTTTTTTTTTACCTCTTCAAAACTCCAATTTTTTTTTATTTTTTTTTACCTCTTCAAAACTATTTTTTTTTTTTTTTTTTTTTTTTACCTCTTCAAAACTCCAACATTGATTTTTTGTTCCTTTTTTTACCTCTTCAAAACTCCAACTTTTTTTTTTTTTACCTCTTCAAAACTCCAACTTTTTTTTTTTTTTTTTTTACCTCTTCAAAACTCCAACATTGATTTTTTGTTCCTTTTTTTACCTCTTCAAAACTCCAACTTTTTTTTTTTTTTTACCTCTTCAAAACTCCACAATTTTTTTTTATTTTTTTTTACCTCTTCAAAACTCCAACATTTTTTTTTTTTTTTACCTATTCAAAACTCCAACATTGATTTTTTGTTCCTTTTTTTACCTCTTCAAAACTCCAACTATTTATTTTTTTTTACCTCTTCAAAACTCAATTTTTTTTTTTTTTTTTTTTACCTCTTCAAAACTCCAACATTGATTTTTTGTTCCTTTTTTTACCTCTTCAAAACTCAATTTTTTTTTTTTTTTTTTACCTCTTCAAAACTCCAACTTTTTTTTTTTTTTTTTTTACCTCTTCAAAACTCCAACATTGATTTTTTGTTCCTTTTTTTACCTCTTCAAAACTCCAAATTTTTTTTTTTTTTTACCTCTTCAAAACTCCAACTTTTTTTTATTTTTTTTTACCTCTTCAAAATTCCACAATTTTTTATTTTTTTTTTACCTCTTCAAAACTCCAATTTTTTTTTTTTTTTTTTTACCTCTTCAAAACTATTTTTTTTTTTTTTTTTTTTTTTACCTCTTCAAAACTCCAACATTGATTTTTTGTTCCTTTTTTTACCTCTTCAAAACTCCAACTTTTTTTTTTTTTACCTCTTCAAAACTCCAACTTTTTTTTTTTTTTTTTTTACCTCTTCAAAACTCCTAAATTTTTTTTTTTTTTTTTTTTTTACCTCTTCAAAACTCCAACATTTTTTTTTTTTTACCTCTTCAAAACTCCAACTTTTTTTTTTTTTTACCTCTTCAAAACTCCAACATTGAGTTTTTGTTCCTTTTTTTACCTCTTCAAAACTCCTAAATTATTATTATTATTATTTTTTTACCTCTTCAAAACTCCAACTTTTTTTTTTTTTTTTTTACCTCTTCAAAACTCTTAAATTTTTTTTTTTTTTTTTTTTACATCTTCAAAACTCCAACATTTTTTTTTTTTTACCTCTTCAAAACTCCAACATTGATTTTGTGTTCCTTTTTTTACCTCTTCAAAACTCCAAATTTTTTATTTTTTTTTTTACCTCTTCAAAACTCCAACTTTTTTTTTTTTTTTTTTACCTCTTCAAAACTCCAATTTTTTTTTTTTTACCTCTTCAAAACTCCAACTTTTTTTTTTTTTACCTCTTCAAAACTCCAACTTTTTTTTTTTTTTTTTTTACCTCTTCAAAACTCCAACATTGATTTTTTGTTCCTTTTTTTACCTCTTCAAAACTCCAAATTTTTTTTTTTTTACCTCTTCAAAACTCCACAATTTTTTTTTTTTACCTCTTCAAAACTCCAACTTTTTTTTTTTTTTTACCTCTTCAAAACTCCACATTTTTTTTTTTTTACCTCTTCAAAACTCCTTAATTTTCTTTTTTTTTTTTTTTTTTTACCTCTTCAAAACTCCAACATTTTTTTTTTTTTTTACCTCTTCAAAACTCCAACATTGATTTTGTGTTCCTTTTTTTACCTCTTCAAAACTCCAATTTTTTTTTTTTTTTTTTTTTACCTCTTCAAAACTCCAAATTTTTATTTTTTTTTTACCTCTTCAAAACTCCAACTTTTTTTTATTTTTTTTTACCTCTTCAAAATTCCACAATTTTTTTTTTTTTTTTTAACTCTTCAAAACTCCAACATTGATTTTTTGTTCCTTTTTTTACCTCTTCAAAACTCCAACATTTTTTTTACCTCTTCAAAACTCCAACTTTTTTTTTTTTTTTTTACCTCTTCAAAACTCCAACATTTTTTTTTTTTTTTACCTCTTCAAAACTCCAACATTGATTTTTTGTTCCTTTTTTTACCTCTTCAAAACTCCAACTTTTTTTTTTTTTTTTTACCTCTTCAAAACTCCAACTGTTTTTTTTTTTTTTTTACCTCTTCAAAACTCAATTTTATTTTTATTTTTTTACCTCTTCAAAACTCCAGCTTTTTTTTTATTTTTTTTTACCTCTTCAAAACTCCAATTTTTTTTTTTTTTACCTCTTCAAAACTCCAACATTGATTTTTTGTTCCTTTTTTTACCTCTTCAAAACTCCAAATTTTTTTTTTTTTTTTACCTCTTCAAAACTCCAACTTTTTTTTATTTTTTTTTACCTCTTCAAAATTCCACAATTTTTTTTTTTTTTACCTCTTCAAAACTCCAAATTTTTTTTTTTTTTTTTACCTCTTCAAAACTCAATTTTTTTTTTTTTTTTTTTTTTACCTCTTCAAAACTCAATTTTATTTTTATTTTTTTACCTCTTCAAAACTCCAGCTTTTTTTTTATTTTTTTTTTACCTCTTCAAAACTCCAATTTTTTTTTTTTTTACCTCTTCAAAACTCCAACATTGATTTTTTGTTCCTTTTTTACCTCTTCAAAACTCCAAATTTTTTTTTTTTTTTACCTCTTCAAAACTCCAACTTTTTTTTATTTTTTTTTACCTCTTCAAAATTCCACAATTTTTTTTTTTTTACCTCTTCAAAACTCCAAATTTTTTTTTTTTTTTTTACCTCTTCAAAACTCAATTTTTTTTTTTTTTTTTTTTTTACCTCTTCAAAACTCCAACATTGATTTTTTGTTCCTTTTTTTACCTCTTCAAAACTCCAACTTTTTTTTTTTTTACCTCTTCAAAACTCCAACTTTTTTTTTTTTTTTTTTTACCTCTTCAAAACTCCTAAATTTTTTTTTTTTTTTTTTTTTTACCTCTTCAAAACTCCAACATTTCTTTTTTTTTTTACCTCTTCAAAACTCCAACATTGATTTTTTGTTCCTTTTTTTACCTCTTCAAAACTCAAAAAAAAATTTATTTTTTTTTACCTCTTCAAAACTAATTTTTTTTTTTTTTTTTTTTTTACCTCTTCAAAACTCCAACATTGATTTTTTGTTCCTTTTTTTACCTCTTCAAAACTCCAATTTTTTTTTTTTTTTTACCTCTTCAAAACTCCAACTTTTTTTATTTTTTTTTACCTCTTCAAAATTCCACAATTTTTTTATTTTTTACCTCTTCAAAACTCCAAATTTTTTTTTTTTTTTTTTAACCTCTTCAAAACTAAATTTTTTTTTTTTTTTTTTTTACCTCTTCAAAACTCCAACATTGATTTTTTGTTCCTTTTTTTACCTCTTCAAAACTCCAAATTTTTTTTACCTCTTCAAAACTCCAATTTTTTTTTTTTTACCTCTTCAAAACTCCACAGTTTTTTTTTTTTTTTTTTTACCTCTTCAAAACTCCAATTTTTTTTTTTTTTTACCTCTTCAAAAAACTCCAACATTTTTTTTTTTTTTTACCTCTTCAAAACTCCAACATTGATTTTGTGTTCCTTTTTTTACCTCTTCAAAACTCCAATTTTTTTTTTTATTTTTTTTTACCTCTTCAAAACTCCAAATTTTTTTTTTTTTTTTACCTCTTCAAAACTCCAACTTTTTTTTATTTTTTTTTACCTCTTCAAAACTAATTTTTTTTTTTTTTTTTTTTTTTACCTCTTCAAAACTCCAACATTGATTTTTTGTTCCTTTTTTTACCTCTTCAAAACTCCAATTTTTTTTTTTTTTTTACCTCTTCAAAACTCCAACTTTTTTTTATTTTTTTTTACCTCTTCAAAATTCCACAATTTTTTTTATTTTTTTACCTCTTCAAAACTCCAAATTTTTTTTACCTCTTCAAAACTCCACAGTTTTTTTTTTTTTTTTTTTTTACCTCTTCAAAACTCCAATTTTTTTTTTTTTTTACCTCTTCAAAACTCCAACTTTTTTTTTTTTACATCTTCAAAACTCCAATTTTTTTTTTTTTTTTTTTTACCTCTTCAAAACTCAATTTCTTTTTTTTTTTTTTTACCTCTTCAAAACTCCAACTTTTTTTTTTTTTACCTCTTCAAAACTCCACATTTTTTTTTATTTTTTTTTACCTCTTTAAAACTCCAACATTGATTTTTTGTTCCTTTTTTTACCTCTTCAAAACTCCAACTTTTTTTTTTTTTTTACCTCTTCAAAACTCCACTTTTTTTTTTTTTTTACCTCTTCAAAACTCCTTAATTTTCTTTTTTTTTTTTTTTTTTTACCTCTTCAAAACTCCAACATTTTTTTTTTTTTTTACCTCTTCAAAACTCCAACATTGATTTTGTGTTCCTTTTTTTACCTCTTCAAAACTCCAATTTTTTTTTTTTTTTTTTTTTTACCTCTTCAAAACTCCAAATTTTTATTTTTTTTTTACCTCTTCAAAACTCCAACTTTTTTTTATTTTTTTTTACCTCTTCAAAATTCCACAATTTTTTTTTTTTTTTTTAACTCTTCAAAACTCCAACATTGATTTTTTGTTCCTTTTTTTACCTCTTCAAAACTCCAACATTTTTTTTTTTTTTTTACCTCTTCAAAACTCCAACTGTTTTTTTTTTTTTTTTACCTCTTCAAAACTCAATTTTATTTTTATTTTTTTACCTCTTCAAAACTCCAGCTTTTTTTTTATTTTTTTTTTACCTCTTCAAAACTCCAATTTTTTTTTTTTTTACCTCTTCAAAACTCCAACATTGATTTTTTGTTCCTTTTTTTACCTCTTCAAAACTCCAAATTTTTTTTTTTTTTTACCTCTTCAAAACTCCAACTTTTTTTTATTTTTTTTTACCTCTTCAAAATTCCACAATTTTTTTTTTTTTACCTCTTCAAAACTCCAAATTTTTTTTTTTTTTTTTACCTCTTCAAAACTCAATTTTTTTTTTTTTTTTTTTTTACCTCTTCAAAACTCAATTTTTTTTTTTTTTTTTACCTCTTCAAAACTCCAGCTTTTTTTTTATTTTTTTTTTACCTCTTCAAAACTCCAATTTTTTTTTTTTTTACCTCTTCAAAACTCCAACATTGATTTTTTGTTCCTTTTTTACCTCTTCAAAACTCCAAATTTTTTTTTTTTTTTACCTCTTCAAAACTCCAACTTTTTTTTATTTTTTTTTACCTCTTCAAAATTCCACAATTTTTTTTTTTTTACCTCTTCAAAACTCCAAATTTTTTTTTTTTTTTTTACCTCTTCAAAACTCAATTTTTTTTTTTTTTTTTTTTTACCTCTTCAAAACTCCAACATTGATTTTTTTGTTCCTTTTTTTACCTCTTCAAAACTCCAACTTTTTTTTTTTTTACCTCTTCAAAACTCCAACTTTTTTTTTTTTTTTTTTTACCTCTTCAAAACTCCTAAATTTTTTTTTTTTTTTTTTTTTTACCTCTTCAAAACTCCAACATTGATTTTTTGTTCCTTTTTTTACCTCTTCAAAACTCCAAAAATTTTTTATTTTTTTTTACCTCTTCAAAACTAATTTTTTTTTTTTTTTTTTTTTACCTCTTCAAAACTCCAACATTGATTTTTTGTTCCTTTTTTTACCTCTTCAAAACTCCAATTTTTTTTTTTTTTTTACCTCTTCAAAACTCCAACTTTTTTTTATTTTTTTTTACCTCTTCAAAATTCCACAATTTTTTTATTTTTTTACCTCTTCAAAACTCCACATTTTTTTTTTTTTTTTTTAACCTCTTCAAAACTAAATTTTTTTTTTTTTTTTTTTTTACCTCTTCAAAACTCCAACATTGATTTTTTGTTCCTTTTTTTACCTCTTCAAAACTCCAAATTTTTTTTACCTCTTCAAAACTCCAATTTTTTTTTTTTTTACCTCTTCAAAACTCCACAGTTTTTTTTTTTTTTTTTTTTTACCTCTTCAAAACTCCAATTTTTTTTTTTTTTTACCTCTTCAAAACTCCAACTTTTTTTTTTTTACCTCTTCAAAACTCCAATTTTTTTTTTTTTTTTTTTTACCTCTTCAAAACTCAATTTTTTTTTTTTTTTTTTTAACCTCTTCAAAACTCCAACTTTTTTTTTTTTTACCTCTTCAAAACTCCACATTTTTTTTTTTTTTTTTTTACCTCTTCAAAACTCCAACATTGATTTTTTGTTCCTTTTTTTTACCTCTTCAAAATTCCACAATTTTTTTTTTTTTACCTCTTCAAAACTCCAAATTTTTTTTTTTTTTTTTACCTCTTCAAAACTCAATTTTTTTTTTTTTTTTTTTTTTACCTCTTCAAAACTCCAACATTGATTTTTTGTTCCTTTTTTTACCTCTTCAAAACTCCAACTTTTTTTTTTTTTACCTCTTCAAAACTCCAACTTTTTTTTTTTTTTTTTTACCTCTTCAAAACTCCTAAATTTTTTTTTTTTTTTTTTTTTTACCTCTTCAAAACTCCAACATTTCTTTTTTTTTTTACCTCTTCAAAACTCCAACATTGATTTTTTGTTCCTTTTTTTACCTCTTCAAAACTCAAAAAAAATTTTATTTTTTTTTACCTCTTCAAAACTAATTTTTTTTTTTTTTTTTTTTTTTACCTCTTCAAAACTCCAACATTGATTTTTTGTTCCTTTTTTTACCTCTTCAAAACTCCAATTTTTTTTTTTTTTTTACCTCTTCAAAACTCCAACTTTTTTTATTTTTTTTTACCTCTTCAAAATTCCACAATTTTTTTATTTTTTTACCTCTTCAAAACTCCAAATTTTTTTTTTTTTTTTTTTTAACCTCTTCAAAACTAAATTTTTTTTTTTTTTTTTTTTTTACCTCTTCAAAACTCCAACATTGATTTTTTGTTCCTTTTTTTACCTCTTCAAAACTCCAAATTTTTTTTACCTCTTCAAAACTCCAATTTTTTTTTTTTTTACCTCTTCAAAACTCCACAGTTTTTTTTTTTTTTTTTTTTTACCTCTTCAAAACTCCAATTTTTTTTTTTTTTTACCTCTTCAAAACTCCAACTTTTTTTTTTTTACCTCTTCAAAACTCCATTTTTTTTTTTTTTTTTTTTTACCTCTTCAAAACTCAATTTTTTTTTTTTTTTTTTTACCTCTTCAAAACTCCAACTTTTTTTTTTTTTTTTACCTCTTTAAAACTCCAACATTGATTTTTTGTTCCTTTTTTTACCTCTTCAAAACTCCAATTTTTTTTTTTTTTACCTCTTCAAAACTCCACAATTTTTTTTATTTTTTTTTTTACCTCTTCAAAACTCCAATTTTTCTTTTTTTTTTTTTTTACCTCTTCAAAACTCCACAATTTTTTTTTTTTTTACCTCTTCAAAACTCCAACTTTTTTTTTTTTTTACCTCTTCAAAACTCCACATTTTTTTTTTTTTTTTACCTCTTCAAAACTCCTAATTTTTTTTTTTTTTTTTTACCTCTGCAAAACTCCAACATTGATTTTTTGTTCCTTTTTTTACCTCTTCAAAACTCCTAATTTTTTTTTTTTTTTTTACCTCTTCAAAACTCCAACATTTTTTTTTTTTTACCTCTTCAAAACTCCTAATTTTTTTTTTTTTTTTACCTCTTCAAAACTCCAACATTGATTTTTTGTTCCATTTTTTAACCTCTTCAAAACTCCAACATTGATTTTTTGTTCCTTTTTTTACCTCTTCAAAACTCCAACATTTTTTTTTTTTTTTACCTCTTCAAAACTCCAATTTTTTTTTTTTTTACCTCTTCAAAACTCCAACATTTTTTTTTTTTTTACCTCTTCAAAACTCCAACATTGATTTTTTGTTCCATTTTTTACCTCTTCAAAACTCCTAAATTTTTTTTTTTTTTTTTTTTACCTCTTCAAAACTCCAACATTTTTTTTTTTTTACCTCTTCAAAACTCCAACATTTATTTTTTTTTACCTCTTCAAAACTCCTAATTTTTTTTTTTTTTTTTTTTTTTTTTTTACCTCTTCAAAACTCCAACATTGATTTTTTGTTCCTTTTTTTACCTCTTCAAAACTCCAAATTTTTTTTTTTTTTACCTCTTCAAAACTCCACAATTTTTTTTTTTTACCTCTTCAAAACTCCAACTTTTTTTTTTTTTTTACCTCTTCAAAACTCCACTTTTTTTTTTTTTTTTACCTCTTCAAAACTCCTAAATTTTCTTTTTTTTTTTTTTTTTTACCTCTTCAAAACTCCAACATATTTTTTTTTTTTTACCTCTTCAAAACTCCAACATTGATTTTGTGTTCCTTTTTTTACCTCTTCAAAACTCCAACATTTTTTTTTTTTTTTACCTCTTCAAAACTCCAACATTGATTTTTTGTTCCTTTTTTTACTTCTTCAAAACTCAATTTTTTTTTTTTTTTTTTTTTTACCTCTTCAAAACTCCAACATTGATTTTTTGTTCCTTTTTTTACCTCTTCAAAACTCCAACTTTTTTTTTTTTTACCTCTTCAAAACTCCAACTTTTTTTTTTTTTTTTTTACCTCTTCAAAACTCCTAAATTTTTTTTTTTTTTTTTTTTTTACCTCTTCAAAACTCCAACATTTTTTTTTTTTTACCTCTTCAAAACTCCAACATTGAGTTTTTGTTCCTTTTTTTACCTCTTCAAAACTCCTAAATTATTATTATTATTTTTTTTTTACCTCTTCAAAACTCCAACTTTTTTTTTTTTTTTTTTACCTCTTCAAAACTCCACATTTTTTTTTTTTTTTTTTAACCTCTTCAAAACTAAATTTTTTTTTTTTTTTTTTTTTACCTCTTCAAAACTCCAACATTGATTTTTTGTTCCTTTTTTTACCTCTTCAAAACTCCAATTTTTTTTTTTTTTACCTCTTCAAAACTCCAGTTTTTTTTTTTTTTTTTTTTACCTCTTCAAAACTCCAATTTTTTTTTTTTTTTACCTCTTCAAAACTCCAACTTTTTTTTTTTTACCTCTTCAAAACTCCAATTTTTTTTTTTTTTTTTTTTTACCTCTTCAAAACTCAATTTTTTTTTTTTTTTTTTTACCTCTTCAAAACTCCAACTTTTTTTTTTTTTACCTCTTCAAAACTCCACATTTTTTTTTTTTTTTTTTTACCTCTTCAAAACTCCAACATTGATTTTTTGTTCCTTTTTTTACCTCTTCAAAATTCCACAATTTTTTTTTTTTTACCTCTTCAAAACTCAATTTTTTTTTTTTTTTTTTTTTTACCTCTTCAAAACTCCTAAATTTTTTTTTTTTTTTTTTTTTTACCTCTTCAAAACTCCAACATTTCTTTTTTTTTTTACCTCTTCAAAACTCCAACATTGATTTTTTGTTCCTTTTTTTACCTCTTCAAAACTCAAAAATTTTTTTATTTTTTTTTACCTCTTCAAAACTAATTTTTTTTTTTTTTTTTTTTTTTACCTCTTCAAAACTCCAACATTGATTTTTTGTTCCTTTTTTTACCTCTTCAAAACTCCAATTTTTTTTTTTTTTTACCTCTTCAAAACTCCAACTTTTTTTTTTTTTTTTTTACCTCTTCAAAATTCCACAATTTTTTTATTTTTTTACCTCTTCAAAACTCCAAATTTTTTTTTTTTTTTTTTTAACCTCTTCAAAACTAAATTTTTTTTTTTTTTTTTTTTACCTCTTCAAAACTCCAACATTGATTTTTTGTTCCTTTTTTTACCTCTTCAAAACTCCAAATTTTTTTTACCTCTTCAAAACTCCAATTTTTTTTTATTTTTTTTTACCTCTTCAAAATTCCACAATTTTTTTTATTTTTTTACCTCTTCAAAACTCCAAATTTTTTTTTTTTTTTTTTTTTAACCTCTTCAAAACTAAATTTTTTTTTTTTTTTTTTTTTACCTCTTCAAAACTCCAACATTGATTTTTTGTTCCTTTTTTTACCTCTTCAAAACTCCAAATTTTTTTTACCTCTTCAAAACTCCAATTTTTTTTTTTTTTACCTCTTCAAAACTCCACAGTTTTTTTTTTTTTTTTTTTTACCTCTTCAAAACTCCAATTTTTTTTTTTTTTTACCTCTTCAAAACTCCAACTTTTTTTTTTTTACCTCTTCAAAACTCCAATTTTTTTTTTTTTTTTTTTTACCTCTTCAAAACTCAATTTTTTTTTTTTTTTTTTAACCTCTTCAAAACTCCAACTTTTTTTTTTTTTACCTCTTCAAAACTCCACATTTTTTTTTTTTTTTTTTTACCTCTTTAAAACTCCAACATTGATTTTTTGTTCCTTTTTTTACCTCTTCAAAACTCCAATTTTTTTTTTTTTTTACCTCTTCAAAACTCCACAATTTTTTTTATTTTTTTTTTTACCTCTTCAAAACTCCAATTTTTCTTTTTTTTTTTTTTACCTCTTCAAAACTCCAATTTTTTTTTTTTTTTACCTCTGCAAAACTCCAATTTTTTTTTTTTTTACCTCTTCAAAACTCCACAATTTTTTTTTTTTTTACCTCTTCAAAACTCCAACTTTTTTTTTTTTTTACCTCTTCAAAACTCCACATTTTTTTTTTTTTTTTACCTCTTCAAAACTCCTAATTTTTTTTTTTTTTTTTTACCTCTGCAAAACTCCAACATTGATTTTTTGTTCCTTTTTTTACCTCTTCAAAACTCCAACTTTTTTTTTTTTTTTTTTACCTCTTCAAAACTCCAACATTTTTTTTTTTTACCTCTTCAAAACTCCTAATTTTTTTTTTTTTTTTTTTTTTTTTTTTACCTCTTCAAAACTCCAACATTGATTTTTTGTTCCATTTTTTAACCTCTTCAAAACTCCAACATTGATTTTTTGTTCCTTTTTTTACCTCTTCAAAACTCCAACATTTTTTTTTTTTTTTACCTCTTCAAAACTCCAACTTTTTTTTTTTTACCTCTTCAAAACTCCAATTTTTTTTATTTTTTTTTTTACCTCTTCAAAACTCAATTTTTTTTTTTTTTTTTTACCTCTTCAAAACTCCAACTTTTTTTTTTTTTACCTCTTCAAAACTCCACATTTTATTTTTATTTTTTTTACCTCTTTAAAACTCCAACATTGATTTTTTGTTCCTTTTTTTACCTCTTCAAAACTCCAATTTTTTTTTTTTTTTACCTCTTCAAAACTCCACAATTTTTTTTATTTTTTTTTTTACCTCTTCAAAACTCCAATTTTTTTTTTTTTTTTTTTACCTCTTCAAAACTCCACAATTTTTTTTTTTTTTACCTCTTCAAAACTCCAACTTTTTTTTTTTTTTACCTCTTCAAAACTCCACATTTTTTTTTTTTTTTTACCTCTTCAAAACTCCTAATTTTTTTTTTTTTTTTTTACCTCTGCAAAACTCCAACATTGATTTTTTGTTCCTTTTTTTACCTCTTCAAAACTCCAACTTTTTTTTTTTTTTTTTTACCTCTTCAAAACTCCAACATTTTTTTTTTTTTACCTCTTCAAAACTCCTAATTTTTTTTTTTTTTTTTTTTTTTTTTTTTACCTCTTCAAAACTCCAACATTGATTTTTTGTTCCATTTTTTAACCTCTTCAAAACTCCAACATTGATTTTTTGTTCCTTTTTTTACCTCTTCAAAACTCCAACATTTTTTTTTTTTTTTACCTCTTCAAAACTCCAATTTTTTTTTTTTTTACCTCTTCAAAACTCCAACATTTTTTTTTTTTTTACCTCTTCAAAACTCCAACATTTTTTTTTTTTTTACCTCTTCAAAACTCCAACTTTTTTTTTTTTTTTTTTACCTCTTCAAAACTCCAACATTTATTTTTTTTTACCTCTTCAAAACTCCTAATTTTTTTTTTTTTTTTTTTTTTTTTTTACCTCTTCAAAACTCCAACATTGATTTTTTGTTCCATTTTTTAACCTCTTCAAAACTCCAACATTGATTTTTTGTTCCTTTTTTTACCTCTTCAAAACTCCAACATTTTTTTTTTTTTTTACCTCTTCAAAACTCCAATTTTTTTTTTTTTTTACCTCTTCAAAACTCCAACATTTTTTTTTTTTTTTTACCTCTTCAAAACTCCAATTTTTTTTTTTTTTTACCTCTTCAAAACTCCAATTTTTTTTTTTTTTTACCTCTTCAAAACTCCAACTTTTTTTTTTTTACCTCTTCAAAACTCCAATTTTTTTTTTTTTTTTTTTTACCTCTTCAAAACTCAATTTTTTTTTTTTTTTTTTAACCTCTTCAAAACTCCAACTTTTTTTTTTTTTACCTCTTCAAAACTCCACATTTTTTTTTTTTTTTTTTTACCTCTTTAAAACTCCAACATTGATTTTTTGTTCCTTTTTTTACCTCTTCAAAACTCCAATTTTTTTTTTTTTTTACCTCTTCATAACTCCACAATTTTTTTTATTTTTTTTTTTACCTCTTCAAAACTCCAATTTTTCTTTTTTTTTTTTTTACCTCTTCAAAACTCCAATTTTTTTTTTTTTTTACCTCTGCAAAACTCCAATTTTTTTTTTTTTTACCTCTTCAAAACTCCACAATTTTTTTTTTTTTTACCTCTTCAAAACTCCAACTTTTTTTTTTTTTTACCTCTTCAAAACTCCACATTTTTTTTTTTTTTTTACCTCTTCAAAACTCCTAATTTTTTTTTTTTTTTTTTACCTCTGCAAAACTCCAACATTGATTTTTTGTTCCTTTTTTTACCTCTTCAAAACTCCAACTTTTTTTTTTTTTTTTTTACCTCTTCAAAACTCCAACATTTTTTTTTTTTACCTCTTCAAAACTCCTAATTTTTTTTTTTTTTTTTTTTTTTTTTTTACCTCTTCAAAACTCCAACATTGATTTTTTGTTCCATTTTTTAACCTCTTCAAAACTCCAACATTGATTTTTTGTTCCTTTTTTTACCTCTTCAAAACTCCAACATTTTTTTTTTTTTTTACCTCTTCAAAACTCCAACTTTTTTTTTTTTACCTCTTCAAAACTCCAATTTTTTTTTTTTTTTTTTTTACCTCTTCAAAACTCAATTTTTTTTTTTTTTTTTTACCTCTTCAAAACTCCAACTTTTTTTTTTTTTACCTCTTCAAAACTCCACATTTTATTTTTATTTTTTTTACCTCTTTAAAACTCCAACATTGATTTTTTGTTCCTTTTTTTACCTCTTCAAAACTCCAATTTTTTTTTTTTTTTACCTCTTCAAAACTCCACAATATTTTTTATTTTTTTTTTTACCTCTTCAAAACTCCAATTTTTCTTTTTTTTTTTTTTACCTCTTCAAAACTCCACAATTTTTTTTTTTTTACCTCTTCAAAACTCCAACTTTTTTTTTTTTTTACCTCTTCAAAACTCCACATTTTTTTTTTTTTTTTACCTCTTCAAAACTCCTAATTTTTTTTTTTTTTTTTTACCTCTGCAAAACTCCAACATTGATTTTTTGTTCCTTTTTTTACCTCTTCAAAACTCCAACTTTTTTTTTTTTTTTTTTACCTCTTCAAAACTCCAACATTTTTTTTTTTTTACCTCTTCAAAACTCCTAATTTTTTTTTTTTTTTTTTTTTTTTTTTTTACCTCTTCAAAACTCCAACATTGATTTTTTGTTCCATTTTTTAACCTCTTCAAAACTCCAACATTGATTTTTTGTTCCTTTTTTTACCTCTTCAAAACTCCAACATTTTTTTTTTTTTTTACCTCTTCAAAACTCCAATTTTTTTTTTTTTTACCTCTTCAAAACTCCAACATTTTTTTTTTTTTTACCTCTTCAAAACTCCAACATTTTTTTTTTTTTTACCTCTTCAAAACTCCAACTTTTTTTTTTTTTTTTTTACCTCTTCAAAACTCCAACATTTATTTTTTTTTACCTCTTCAAAACTCCTAATTTTTTTTTTTTTTTTTTTTTTTTTTTTACCTCTTCAAAACTCCAACATTGATTTTTTGTTCCATTTTTTAACCTCTTCAAAACTCCAACATTGATTTTTTGTTCCTTTTTTTACCTCTTCAAAACTCCAACATTTTTTTTTTTTTTTACCTCTTCAAAACTCCAATTTTTTTTTTTTTTTACCTCTTCAAAACTCCAACATTTTTTTTTTTTTTTTACCTCTTCAAAACTCCAATTTTTTTTTTTTTTTACCTCTTCAAAACTCCAACTTTTTTTTTTTTTACCTCTTCAAAACTCCAACTTTTTTTTTTTTTTTTTTTACCTCTTCAAAACTCCAACATTGATTTTTTGTTCCTTTTTTTACCTCTTCAAAACTCCAAATTTTTTTTTTTTTTACCTCTTCAAAACTCCACAATTTTTTTTTTTTACCTCTTCAAAACTCCAACTTTTTTTTTTTTTTTACCTCTTCAAAACTCCACTTTTTTTTTTTTTTTACCTCTTCAAAACTCCTAAATTTTCTTTTTTTTTTTTTTTTTTACCTCTTCAAAACTCCAACATTTTTTTTTTTTTTTACCTCTTCAAAACTCCAACATTGATTTTGTGTTCCTTTTTTTACCTCTTCAAAACTCCAACATTTTTTTTTTTTTTACCTCTTCAAAACTCCAACATTGATTTTTTGTTCCTTTTTTTACTTCTTCAAAACTCAATTTTTTTTTTTTTTTTTTTTTTACCTCTTCAAAACTCCAACATTGATTTTTTGTTCCTTTTTTTACCTCTTCAAAACTCCAACTTTTTTTTTTTTTACCTCTTCAAAACTCCAACTTTTTTTTTTTTTTTTTACCTCTTCAAAACTCCTAAATTTTTTTTTTTTTTTTTTTTTACCTCTTCAAAACTCCAACATTTTTTTTTTTTTACCTCTTCAAAACTCCAACATTGAGTTTTTGTTCCTTTTTTTACCTCTTCAAAACTCCTAAATTATTATTATTATTTTTTTTTTACCTCTTCAAAACTCCAACTTTTTTTTTTTTTTTTTTACCTCTTCAAAACTCCACATTTTTTTTTTTTTTTTTTTAACCTCTTCAAAACTAAATTTTTTTTTTTTTTTTTTTTTACCTCTTCAAAACTCCAACATTGATTTTTTGTTCCTTTTTTTACCTCTTCAAAACTCCAATTTTTTTTTTTTTTACCTCTTCAAAACTCCACAGTTTTTTTTTTTTTTTTTTTACCTCTTCAAAACTCCAATTTTTTTTTTTTTTTACCTCTTCAAAACTCCAACTTTTTTTTTTTTACCTCTTCAAAACTCCAATTTTTTTTTTTTTTTTTTTTTACCTCTTCAAAACTCAATTTTTTTTTTTTTTTTTTTACCTCTTCAAAACTCCAACTTTTTTTTTTTTTACCTCTTCAAAACTCCACATTTTTTTTTTTTTTTTTTACCTCTTCAAAACTCCAACATTGATTTTTTGTTCCTTTTTTTACCTCTTCAAAATTCCAAAATTTTTTTTTTTTTACCTCTTCAAAACTCCAATTTTTTTTTTTTTTTTTTACCTCTTCAAAACTCAATTTTTTTTTTTTTTTTTTTTTACCTCTTCAAAACTCCAACATTGATTTTTTGTTCCTTTTTTTACCTCTTCAAAACTCCAACTTTTTTTTTTTTTACCTCTTCAAAACTCCAACTTTTTTTTTTTTTTTTTTTACCTCTTCAAAACTCCTAAATTTTTTTTTTTTTTTTTTTTTTACCTCTTCAAAACTCCAACATTTCTTTTTTTTTTTACCTCTTCAAAACTCCAACATTGATTTTTTGTTCCTTTTTTTACCTCTTCAAAACTCAAAAAATTTTTTATTTTTTTTTACCTCTTCAAAACTAATTTTTTTTTTTTTTTTTTTTTTTTACCTCTTCAAAACTCCAACATTGATTTTTTGTTCCTTTTTTTACCTCTTCAAAACTCCAATTTTTTTTTTTTTTTTACCTCTTCAAAACTCCAACTTTTTTTTATTTTTTTTTACCTCTTCAAAATTCCACAATTTTTTTATTTTTTTACCTCTTCAAAACTCCAAATTTTTTTTTTTTTTTTTTTTAACCTCTTCAAAACTAAATTTTTTTTTTTTTTTTTTTTTACCTCTTCAAAACTCCAACATTGATTTTTTGTTCCTTTTTTTACCTCTTCAAAACTCCAAATTTTTTTTACCTCTTCAAAACTCCAACTTTTTTTTTTTTTACCTCTTCAAAACTCCACATTTTATTTTTATTTTTTTTACCTCTTTAAAACTCCAACATTGATTTTTTGTTCCTTTTTTTACCTCTTCAAAACTCCAATTTTTTTTTTTTTTTACCTCTTCAAAACTCCACAATTTTTTTTATTTTTTTTTTTACCTCTTCAAAACTCCAATTTTTCTTTTTTTTTTTTTTACCTCTTCAAAACTCCACAATTTTTTTTTTTTTTACCTCTTCAAAACTCCAACTTTTTTTTTTTTTTACCTCTTCAAAACTCCACATTTTTTTTTTTTTTTTACCTCTTCAAAACTCCTAATTTTTTTTTTTTTTTTTTACCTCTGCAAAACTCCAACATTGATTTTTTGTTCCTTTTTTTACCTCTTCAAAACTCCAACTTTTTTTTTTTTTTTTTTACCTCTTCAAAACTCCAACATTTTTTTTTTTTTACCTCTTCAAAACTCCTAATTTTTTTTTTTTTTTTTTTTTTTTTTTTTACCTCTTCAAAACTCCAACATTGATTTTTTGTTCCATTTTTTAACCTCTTCAAAACTCCAACATTGATTTTTTGTTCCTTTTTTTACCTCTTCAAAACTCCAACATTTTTTTTTTTTTTTACCTCTTCAAAACTCCAATTTTTTTTTTTTTTACCTCTTCAAAACTCCAACATTTTTTTTTTTTTTACCTCTTCAAAACTCCAACATTTTTTTTTTTTTTACCTCTTCAAAACTCCAACTTTTTTTTTTTTTTTTTTACCTCTTCAAAACTCCAACATTTTTTTTTTTTTACCTCTTCAAAACTCCTAATTTTTTTTTTTTTTTTTTTTTTTTTTTTACCTCTTCAAAACTCCAACATTGATTTTTTGTTCCATTTTTTAACCTCTTCAAAACTCCAACATTGATTTTTTGTTCCTTTTTTTACCTCTTCAAAACTCCAACATTTTTTTTTTTTTTTACCTCTTCAAAACTCCAATTTTTTTTTTTTTTTACCTCTTCAAAACTCCAACATTTTTTTTTTTTTTTTACCTCTTCAAAACTCCAATTTTTTTTTTTTTTTACCTCTTCAAAACTCCAATTTTTTTTTTTTTTTACCTCTTCAAAACTCCAACTTTTTTTTTTTTACCTCTTCAAAACTCCAATTTTTTTTTTTTTTTTTTTTACCTCTTCAAAACTCAATTTTTTTTTTTTTTTTTTAACCTCTTCAAAACTCCAACTTTTTTTTTTTTTACCTCTTCAAAACTCCACATTTTTTTTTTTTTTTTTTTACCTCTTTAAAACTCCAACATTGATTTTTTGTTCCTTTTTTTACCTCTTCAAAACTCCAATTTTTTTTTTTTTTTACCTCTTCATAACTCCACAATTTTTTTTATTTTTTTTTTTACCTCTTCAAAACTCCAATTTTTCTTTTTTTTTTTTTTACCTCTTCAAAACTCCAATTTTTTTTTTTTTTTACCTCTGCAAAACTCCAATTTTTTTTTTTTTTACCTCTTCAAAACTCCACAATTTTTTTTTTTTTTACCTCTTCAAAACTCCAACTTTTTTTTTTTTTTACCTCTTCAAAACTCCACATTTTTTTTTTTTTTTTACCTCTTCAAAACTCCTAATTTTTTTATTTTTTTTTACCTCTGCAAAACTCCAACATTGATTTTTTGTTCCTTTTTTTACCTCTTCAAAACTCCAACTTTTTTTTTTTTTTTTTTACCTCTTCAAAACTCCAACATTTTTTTTTTTTACCTCTTCAAAACTCCTAATTTTTTTTTTTTTTTTTTTTTTTTTTTTTACCTCTTCAAAACTCCAACATTGATTTTTTGTTCCATTTTTTAACCTCTTCAAAACTCCAACATTGATTTTTTGTTCCTTTTTTTACCTCTTCAAAACTCCAACATTTTTTTTTTTTTTTACCTCTTCAAAACTCCAACTTTTTTTTTTTTACCTCTTCAAAACTCCAATTTTTTTTTTTTTTTTTTTTACCTCTTCAAAACTCAATTTTTTTTTTTTTTTTTTACCTCTTCAAAACTCCAACTTTTTTTTTTTTTACCTCTTCAAAACTCCACATTTTATTTTTATTTTTTTTACCTCTTTAAAACTCCAACATTGATTTTTTGTTCCTTTTTTTACCTCTTCAAAACTCCAATTTTTTTTTTTTTTACCTCTTCAAAACTCCACAATTTTTTTTATTTTTTTTTTTACCTCTTCAAAACTCCAATTTTTCTTTTTTTTTTTTTTACCTCTTCAAAACTCCACAATTTTTTTTTTTTTACCTCTTCAAAACTCCAACTTTTTTTTTTTTTTACCTCTTCAAAACTCCACATTTTTTTTTTTTTTTACCTCTTCAAAACTCCTAATTTTTTTTTTTTTTTTTTACCTCTGCAAAACTCCAACATTGATTTTTGTTCCTTTTTTTACTCTTCAAAACTCCAACTTTTTTTTTTTTTTTTTACCTCTTCAAAACTCCAACATTTTTTTTTTTTTACCTCTTCAAAACTCCTAATTTTTTTTTTTTTTTTTTTTTTTTTTTTACCTCTTCAAAACTCCAACATTGATTTTTTGTTCCATTTTTTAACCTCTTCAAAACTCCAACATTGATTTTTTGTTCCTTTTTTTACCTCTTCAAAACTCCAACATTTTTTTTTTTTTTTACCTCTTCAAAACTCCAATTTTTTTTTTTTTTACCTCTTCAAAACTCCAACATTTTTTTTTTTTTACCTCTTCAAAACTCCAACATTTTTTTTTTTTTTACCTCTTCAAAACTCCAACTTTTTTTTTTTTTTTTTTACCTCTTCAAAACTCCAACATTTATTTTTTTTTACCTCTTCAAAACTCCTAATTTTTTTTTTTTTTTTTTTTTTTTTTTTTACCTCTTCAAAACTCCAACATTGATTTTTTGTTCCATTTTTTAACCTCTTCAAAACTCCAACATTGATTTTTTGTTCCTTTTTTTACCTCTTCAAAACTCCAACATTTTTTTTTTTTTTTACCTCTTCAAAACTCCAATTTTTTTTTTTTTTTACCTCTTCAAAACTCCAACATTTTTTTTTTTTTTTACCTCTTCAAAACTCCAATTTTTTTTTTTTTTTACCTCTTCAAAACTCCAACTTTTTTTTTTTTTACCTCTTCAAAACTCCAACTTTTTTTTTTTTTTTTTTTACCTCTTCAAAACTCCAACATTGATTTTTTGTTCCTTTTTTTACCTCTTCAAAACTCCAAATTTTTTTTTTTTTTACCTCTTCAAAACTCCACAATTTTTTTTTTTTACCTCTTCAAAACTCCAACTTTTTTTTTTTTTTTACCTCTTCAAAACTCCACTTTTTTTTTTTTTTTACCTCTTCAAAACTCCTAAATTTTCTTTTTTTTTTTTTTTTTTACCTCTTCAAAACTCCAACATTTTTTTTTTTTTTTACCTCTTCAAAACTCCAACATTGATTTTGTGTTCCTTTTTTTACCTCTTCAAAACTCCAACATTTTTTTTTTTTTTTACCTCTTCAAAACTCCAACATTGATTTTTTGTTCCTTTTTTTACTTCTTCAAAACTCAATTTTTTTTTTTTTTTTTTTTTTACCTCTTCAAAACTCCAACATTGATTTTTTGTTCCTTTTTTTACCTCTTCAAAACTCCAACTTTTTTTTTTTTTACCTCTTCAAAACTCCAACTTTTTTTTTTTTTTTTTTACCTCTTCAAAACTCCTAAATTTTTTTTTTTTTTTTTTTTTTACCTCTTCAAAACTCCAACATTTTTTTTTTTTTACCTCTTCAAAACTCCAACATTGAGTTTTTGTTCCTTTTTTTACCTCTTCAAAACTCCTAAATTATTATTATTATTTTTTTTTTACCTCTTCAAAACTCCAACTTTTTTTTTTTTTTTTTTACCTCTTCAAAACTCCACATTTTTTTTTTTTTTTTTTTAACCTCTTCAAAACTAAATTTTTTTTTTTTTTTTTTTTTTACCTCTTCAAAACTCCAACATTGATTTTTTGTTCCTTTTTTTACCTCTTCAAAACTCCAATTTTTTTTTTTTTTACCTCTTCAAAACTCCACAGTTTTTTTTTTTTTTTTTTTTTACCTCTTCAAAACTCCAATTTTTTTTTTTTTTTACCTCTTCAAAACTCCAACTTTTTTTTTTTTACCTCTTCAAAACTCCAATTTTTTTTTTTTTTTTTTTTTACCTCTTCAAAACTCAATTTTTTTTTTTTTTTTTTTACCTCTTCAAAACTCCAACTTTTTTTTTTTTTACCTCTTCAAAACTCCACATTTTTTTTTTTTTTTTTTTACCTCTTCAAAACTCCAACATTGATTTTTTGTTCCTTTTTTTACCTCTTCAAAATTCCAAAATTTTTTTTTTTTTACCTCTTCAAAACTCCAATTTTTTTTTTTTTTTTTTACCTCTTCAAAACTCAATTTTTTTTTTTTTTTTTTTTTTACCTCTTCAAAACTCCAACATTGATTTTTTGTTCCTTTTTTTACCTCTTCAAAACTCCAACTTTTTTTTTTTTTACCTCTTCAAAACTCCAACTTTTTTTTTTTTTTTTTTACCTCTTCAAAACTCCTAAATTTTTTTTTTTTTTTTTTTTTACCTCTTCAAAACTCCAACATTTCTTTTTTTTTTTACCTCTTCAAAACTCCAACATTGATTTTTTGTTCCTTTTTTTACCTCTTCAAAACTCAAAAAAATTTTTATTTTTTTTTACCTCTTCAAAACTAATTTTTTTTTTTTTTTTTTTTTTTACCTCTTCAAAACTCCAACATTGATTTTTTGTTCCTTTTTTTACCTCTTCAAAACTCCAAATTTTTTTTTTTTTTACCTCTTCAAAACTCCAACTTTTTTTTATTTTTTTTTACCTCTTCAAAATTCCACATTTTTTTTTTTTTTTTTACCTCTTCAAAACTCCAATTTTTTTTTTTTTTTTTTTACCTCTTCAAAACTAATTTTTTTTTTTTTTTTTTTTTTACCTCTTCAAAACTCCTAAATTTTTTTTTTTTTTTTTTTTTTACCTCTTCAAAACTCCAACATTTTTTTTTTTTTACCTCTTCAAAACTCCAACATTGAGTTTTTGTTCCTTTTTTTACCTCTTCAAAACTACTAAATTATTATTATTATTTTTTTTTTACCTCTTCAAAACTCCAACTTTTTTTTTTTTTTTTTTACCTCTTCAAAACTCTTAAATTTTTTTTTTTTTTTTTTTTACATCTTCAAAACTCCAACATTTTTTTTTTTTTTACCTCTTCAAAACTCCAACATTGATTTTGTGTTCCTTTTTTTACCTCTTCAAAACTCCAAATTTTTTTTTTTTTTTTTTACCTCTTCAAAACTCCAACTTTTTTTTTTTTTTTTTTACCTCTTCAAAACTCCAATTTTTTTTTTTTTACCTCTTCAAAACTCCAACTTTTTTTTTTTTTACCTCTTCAAAACTCCAACATTTTTTTTTTTTTTACCTCTTCAAAACTCCAACATTGATTTTGTGTTCCTTTTTTTACCTCTTCAAAACTCCAACATTTTTTTTTTTTTTTACCTCTTCAAAACTCCAACATTGATTTTTTGTTCCTTTTTTTACCTCTTCAAAACTCAATTTTTTTTTTTTTTTTTTTTTTACCTCTTCAAAACTCCAACTTTTTTTTTTTTTTTTTTTACCTCTTCAAAACTCCAACATTGATTTTTTGTTCCTTTTTTTACCTCTTCAAAACTCCAAATTTTTTTTTTTTTTTTACCTCTTCAAAACTCCAACTTTTTTTTATTTTTTTTTACCTCTTCAAAATTCCACATTTTTTTTTTTTTTTTTTACCTCTTCAAAACTCCAATTTTTTTTTTTTTTTTTTTACCTCTTCAAAACTAATTTTTTTTTTTTTTTTTTTTTTTACCTCTTCAAAACTCCAACATTGATTTTTTGTTCCTTTTTTTACCTCTTCAAAACTCCAACTTTTTTTTTTTTTACCTCTTCAAAACTCCTAAATTTTCTTTTTTTTTTTTTTTTTTACCTCTTCAAAACTCCAACATTTTTTTTTTTTTACCTCTTCAAAACTCCAACTTTTTTTTTTTTTTACCTCTTCAAAACTCCACATTTTTTTTTTTTTTTTACCTCTTCAAAACTCCTAAATTTTTTTTTTTTTTTTTTACCTCTGCAAAACTCCAACATTGATTTGTTGTTCCTTTTTTTACCTCTTCAAAACTCCAACTTTTTTTTTTTTTTACCTCTTCAAAACTCCACAAATTTTTTTTTTTTTTTTTTACCTCTGCAAAACTCCAACATTGATTTGTTGTTCCTTTTTTTACCTCTTCAAAACTCCAACTTTTTTTTTTTTTTACCTCTTCAAAACTCCACAATTTTTTTTATTTTTTTTTACCTCTTCAAAACTCCAACATTTTTTTTTTTTTTTACCTATTCAAAACTCCAACATTGATTTTTTGTTCCTTTTTTTACCTCTTCAAAACTCCAACTATTTATTTTTTTTTACCTCTTCAAAACTCAATTTTTTTTTTTTTTTTTTTTACCTCTTCAAAACTCCAACATTGATTTTTTGTTCCTTTTTTTACCTCTTCAAAACTCCAACTTTTTTTTTTTTTTTTTTTACCTCTTCAAAACTCCAACATTGATTTTTTGTTCCTTTTTTTACCTCTTCAAAACTCCAAATTTTTTTTTTTTTTTACCTCTTCAAAACTCCAACTTTTTTTTATTTTTTTTTACCTCTTCAAAATTCCACATTTTTTTTTTTTTTTTACCTCTTCAAAACTCCAATTTTTTTTTTTTTTTTTTTACCTCTTCAAAACTAATTTTTTTTTTTTTTTTTTTTTTACCTCTTCAAAACTCCTAAATTTTTTTTTTTTTTTTTTTTTTACCTCTTCAAAACTCCAACATTTTTTTTTTTTTACCTCTTCAAAACTCCAACATTGAGTTTTTGTTCCTTTTTTTACCTCTTCAAAACTACTAAATTATTATTATTATTTTTTTTTTACCTCTTCAAAACTCCAACTTTTTTTTTTTTTTTTTTACCTCTTCAAAACTCTTAAATTTTTTTTTTTTTTTTTTTTACATCTTCAAAACTCCAACATTTTTTTTTTTTTTACCTCTTCAAAACTCCAACATTGATTTTGTGTTCCTTTTTTTACCTCTTCAAAACTCCAAATTTTTTTTTTTTTTTTTTACCTCTTCAAAACTCCAACTTTTTTTTTTTTTTTTTTACCTCTTCAAAACTCCAATTTTTTTTTTTTTACCTCTTCAAAACTCCAACTTTTTTTTTTTTTACCTCTTCAAAACTCCAACATTTTTTTTTTTTTTACCTCTTCAAAACTCCAACATTGATTTTGTGTTCCTTTTTTTACCTCTTCAAAACTCCAACATTTTTTTTTTTTTTTACCTCTTCAAAACTCCAACATTGATTTTTTGTTCCTTTTTTTACCTCTTCAAAACTCAATTTTTTTTTTTTTTTTTTTTTTACCTCTTCAAAACTCCAACTTTTTTTTTTTTTTTTTTTACCTCTTCAAAACTCCAACATTGATTTTTTGTTCCTTTTTTTACCTCTTCAAAACTCCAAATTTTTTTTTTTTTTTTACCTCTTCAAAACTCCAACTTTTTTTTATTTTTTTTTACCTCTTCAAAATTCCACATTTTTTTTTTTTTTTTTTACCTCTTCAAAACTCCAATTTTTTTTTTTTTTTTTTTACCTCTTCAAAACTAATTTTTTTTTTTTTTTTTTTTTTTACCTCTTCAAAACTCCAACATTGATTTTTTGTTCCTTTTTTTACCTCTTCAAAACTCCAACTTTTTTTTTTTTTACCTCTTCAAAACTCCTAAATTTTCTTTTTTTTTTTTTTTTTTACCTCTTCAAAACTCCAACATTTTTTTTTTTTTACCTCTTCAAAACTCCAACATTGAGTTTTTGTTCCTTTTTTTACCTCTTCAAAACTCCTAAATTATTATTATTATTTTTTTTTTACCTCTTCAAAACTCCAACTTTTTTTTTTTTTTTTTTACCTCTTCAAAACTCTTAAATTTTTTTTTTTTTTTTTTTTACATCTTCAAAACTCCAACATTTTTTTTTTTTTTACCTCTTCAAAACTCCAACATTGATTTTGTGTTCCTTTTTTTACCTCTTCAAAACTCCAACATTTTTTTTTTTTTTTTTTACCTCTTCAAAACTCCAACTTTTTTTTTTTTTTTTTTACCTCTTCAAAACTCCAATTTTTTTTTTTTTTACCTCTTCAAAACTCCAACTTTTTTTTTTTTTACCTCTTCAAAACTCCAACTTTTTTTTTTTTTTTTTTTACCTCTTCAAAACTCCAACATTGATTTTTTGTTCCTTTTTTTACCTCTTCAAAACTCCAAATTTTTTTTTTTTTTACCTCTTCAAAACTCCACAATTTTTTTTTTTTACCTCTTCAAAACTCCAACTTTTTTTTTTTTTTACCTCTTCAAAACTCCACATTTTTTTTTTTTTTTTACCTCTTCAAAACTCCTAAATTTTCTTTTTTTTTTTTTTTTTTACCTCTTCAAAACTCCAACTTTTTTTTTTTTTACCTCTTCAAAACTCCACATTTTTTTTTTTTTTTTTTTACCTCTTCAAAACTCCAACATTGATTTTGTGTTCCTTTTTTTACCTCTTCAAAACTCCAACATTTTTTTTTTTTTTTACCTCTTCAAAACTCCAACATTGATTTTTTGTTCCTTTTTTTACCTCTTCAAAACTCAATTTTTTTTTTTTTTTTTTTTTACCTCTTCAAAACTCCAACATTGATTTTTTGTTCCTTTTTTTACCTCTTCAAAACTCCAACTTTTTTTTTTTTTACCTCTTCAAAACTCCAACTTTTTTTTTTTTTTTTTTACCTCTTCAAAACTCTTAAATTTTTTTTTTTTTTTTTTTTTACCTCTTCAAAGCTCCAACATTGATTTTGTGTTCCTTTTTTTACCTCTTCAAAACTCCAACATTTTTTTTTTTTTTACCTCTTCAAAACTCCAAATTTTTTTTTTTTTTTTTTACCTCTTCAAAACTCCAACATTTTTTTTTTTTTTTACCTCTTCAAAACTCCAACATTGATTTTTTGTTCCTTTTTTTACCTCTTCAAAACTCCAACATTTTTTTTTTTTTTACCTCTTCAAAACTCCAATTTTTTTTTTTTTTTTTTTTTTCTCTTCAAAACTCCAACTTTTTTTTTTTTTTTTTACCTCTTCAAAACTCCAATTTTTTTTTTTTTTACCTCTTCAAAACTCCACAATTTTTTTTATTTTTTTTTTTTTCTCTTCAAAACTCCAACTTTTTTTTTTTTTTACCTCTTCAAAACTCCACATTTTTTTTTTTTTTACCTCTTCAAAACTCCTAAATTTTTTTTTTTTTTTTTTACCTCTGCAAAACTCCAACATTGATTTTTTGTTCCTTTTTTTACCTCTTCAAAACTCCAACTTTTTTTTTTTTTTTACCTCTTCAAAACTCCACAATTTTTTTTTATTTTTTTTTACCTCTTCAAAACTCCAACATTTTTTTTTTTTTTTACCTATTCAAAACTCCAACATTGATTTTTTGTTCCTTTTTTTACCTCTTCAAAACTCCAACTATTTATTTTTTTTTACCTCTTCAAAACTCAATTTTTTTTTTTTTTTTTTTTACCTCTTCAAAACTCCAACATTGATTTTTTGTTCCTTTTTTTACCTCTTCAAAACTCAATTTTTTTTTTTTTTTTTTACCTCTTCAAAACTCCAACTTTTTTTTTTTTTTTTTTTACCTCTTCAAAACTCCAACATTGATTTTTTGTTCCTTTTTTTACCTCTTCAAAACTCCAAATTTTTTTTTTTTTTTTACCTCTTCAAAACTCCAACTTTTTTTTATTTTTTTTTACCTCTTCAAAATTCCACAATTTTTTTTTTTTTTTTTACCTCTTCAAAACTCCAATTTTTTTTTATTTTTTTTTACCTCTTCAAAACTATTTTTTTTTTTTTTTTTTTTTTTTACCTCTTCAAAACTCCAACATTGATTTTTTGTTCCTTTTTTTACCTCTTCAAAACTCCAACTTTTTTTTTTTTTACCTCTTCAAAACTCCAACTTTTTTTTTTTTTTTTTTTACCTCTTCAAAACTCCAACATTGATTTTTTGTTCCTTTTTTTACCTCTTCAAAACTCCAACTTTTTTTTTTTTTTTACCTCTTCAAAACTCCACAATTTTTTTTTATTTTTTTTTACCTCTTCAAAACTCCAACATTTTTTTTTTTTTTTACCTATTCAAAACTCCAACATTGATTTTTTGTTCCTTTTTTTACCTCTTCAAAACTCCAACTATTTATTTTTTTTTACCTCTTCAAAACTCAATTTTTTTTTTTTTTTTTTTTACCTCTTCAAAACTCCAACATTGATTTTTTGTTCCTTTTTTTACCTCTTCAAAACTCAATTTTTTTTTTTTTTTTTTACCTCTTCAAAACTCCAACTTTTTTTTTTTTTTTTTTTACCTCTTCAAAACTCCAACATTGATTTTTTGTTCCTTTTTTTACCTCTTCAAAACTCCAAATTTTTTTTTTTTTTTACCTCTTCAAAACTCCAACTTTTTTTTATTTTTTTTTACCTCTTCAAAATTCCACAATTTTTTATTTTTTTTTTACCTCTTCAAAACTCCAATTTTTTTTTTTTTTTTTTTACCTCTTCAAAACTATTTTTTTTTTTTTTTTTTTTTTTACCTCTTCAAAACTCCAACATTGATTTTTTGTTCCTTTTTTTACCTCTTCAAAACTCCAACTTTTTTTTTTTTTACCTCTTCAAAACTCCAACTTTTTTTTTTTTTTTTTTTACCTCTTCAAAACTCCTAAATTTTTTTTTTTTTTTTTTTTTTACCTCTTCAAAACTCCAACATTTTTTTTTTTTTACCTCTTCAAAACTCCAACTTTTTTTTTTTTTTACCTCTTCAAAACTCCAACATTGAGTTTTTGTTCCTTTTTTTACCTCTTCAAAACTCCTAAATTATTATTATTATTATTTTTTTACCTCTTCAAAACTCCAACTTTTTTTTTTTTTTTTTTACCTCTTCAAAACTCTTAAATTTTTTTTTTTTTTTTTTTTACATCTTCAAAACTCCAACATTTTTTTTTTTTTACCTCTTCAAAACTCCAACATTGATTTTGTGTTCCTTTTTTTACCTCTTCAAAACTCCAAATTTTTTATTTTTTTTTTTACCTCTTCAAAACTCCAACTTTTTTTTTTTTTTTTTTACCTCTTCAAAACTCCAATTTTTTTTTTTTTACCTCTTCAAAACTCCAACTTTTTTTTTTTTTACCTCTTCAAAACTCCAACTTTTTTTTTTTTTTTTTTTACCTCTTCAAAACTCCAACATTGATTTTTTGTTCCTTTTTTTACCTCTTCAAAACTCCAAATTTTTTTTTTTTTACCTCTTCAAAACTCCACAATTTTTTTTTTTTACCTCTTCAAAACTCCAACTTTTTTTTTTTTTTTACCTCTTCAAAACTCCACATTTTTTTTTTTTTACCTCTTCAAAACTCCTTAATTTTCTTTTTTTTTTTTTTTTTTTACCTCTTCAAAACTCCAACATTTTTTTTTTTTTTTACCTCTTCAAAACTCCAACATTGATTTTGTGTTCCTTTTTTTACCTCTTCAAAACTCCAATTTTTTTTTTTTTTTTTTTTTACCTCTTCAAAACTCCAAATTTTTATTTTTTTTTTACCTCTTCAAAACTCCAACTTTTTTTTATTTTTTTTTACCTCTTCAAAATTCCACAATTTTTTTTTTTTTTTTTAACTCTTCAAAACTCCAACATTGATTTTTTGTTCCTTTTTTTACCTCTTCAAAACTCCAACATTTTTTTTACCTCTTCAAAACTCCAACTTTTTTTTTTTTTTTTTACCTCTTCAAAACTCCAACATTTTTTTTTTTTTTTACCTCTTCAAAACTCCAACATTGATTTTTTGTTCCTTTTTTTACCTCTTCAAAACTCCAACTTTTTTTTTTTTTTTTTACCTCTTCAAAACTCCAACTGTTTTTTTTTTTTTTTTTACCTCTTCAAAACTCAATTTTATTTTTATTTTTTTACCTCTTCAAAACTCCAGCTTTTTTTTTATTTTTTTTTACCTCTTCAAAACTCCAATTTTTTTTTTTTTTACCTCTTCAAAACTCCAACATTGATTTTTTGTTCCTTTTTTTACCTCTTCAAAACTCCAAATTTTTTTTTTTTTTTTACCTCTTCAAAACTCCAACTTTTTTTTATTTTTTTTTACCTCTTCAAAATTCCACAATTTTTTTTTTTTTTACCTCTTCAAAACTCCAAATTTTTTTTTTTTTTTTTACCTCTTCAAAACTCAATTTTTTTTTTTTTTTTTTTTTTACCTCTTCAAAACTCAATTTTATTTTTATTTTTTTACCTCTTCAAAACTCCAGCTTTTTTTTTATTTTTTTTTTACCTCTTCAAAACTCCAATTTTTTTTTTTTTTACCTCTTCAAAACTCCAACATTGATTTTTTGTTCCTTTTTTACCTCTTCAAAACTCCAAATTTTTTTTTTTTTTTACCTCTTCAAAACTCCAACTTTTTTTTATTTTTTTTTTACCTCTTCAAAATTCCACAATTTTTTTTTTTTTTACCTCTTCAAAACTCCAAATTTTTTTTTTTTTTTTTACCTCTTCAAAACTCAATTTTTTTTTTTTTTTTTTTTTACCTCTTCAAAACTCCAACATTGATTTTTTGTTCCTTTTTTACCTCTTCAAAACTCCAACTTTTTTTTTTTTTACCTCTTCAAAACTCCAACTTTTTTTTTTTTTTTTTTTTACCTCTTCAAAACTCCTAAATTTTTTTTTTTTTTTTTTTTTTTACCTCTTCAAAACTCCAACATTTCTTTTTTTTTTTTACCTCTTCAAAACTCCAACATTGATTTTTTGTTCCTTTTTTTACCTCTTCAAAACTCAAAAAAAAATTTATTTTTTTTTACCTCTTCAAAACTAATTTTTTTTTTTTTTTTTTTTTTTTTACCTCTTCAAAACTCCAACATTGATTTTTTGTTCCTTTTTTTTACCTCTTCAAAACTCCAATTTTTTTTTTTTTTTTACCTCTTCAAAAC
>NW_028258820.1:0-30445 GCF_982586985.1 Callionymus lyra
TTACCTCTTCAAAACTCCAACATTGATTTTTTGTTCCTTTTTTTACCTCTTCAAAACTCCACAATTTTTTTTTTTTTTTTTTTTTACCTCTTCAAAACTCCAACATTTTTTTTTTTTTTACCTCTTCAAAACTCCAACATTGATTTTTTGTTCCTTTTTCTACCTCTTCAAAACTCCACAATTTTTTTTATTTTTTTTTTTTACCTCTTCAAAACTCCAACTTTTTTTTTTTTTACCTCTTCAAAACTCCAACTTTTTTTTTTTTTTTACCTCTTCAAAACTCTACAATTTTTTTTAATTTTTTTTTTTACCTCTTCAAAACTCCAACTTTTTTTTTTTTTTACCTCTTCAAAACTCCAACTTTTTTTTTTTTTTTTTTTACCTCTTCAAAACTCCAACATTGATTTTTTGTTCCTTTTTTTACCTCTTCAAAACTCAATTTTTTTTTTTTTTTTTTACCTCTTCAAAACTCCAACTTTTTTTTTTTTTTACCTCTTCAAACTCTACAATTTTTTTTTTTTTTTTTTTTACCTCTTCAAAACTCCAACTTTTTTTTTTTTTCACCTCTTCAAAACTCCAACATTGATTTTTTGTTCCTTTTTTTACCTCTTCAAAACTCCAATTTTTTTTTTTTTTACCTCTTCAAAACTCCTAAATTTTTTTTTTTTTTTTTTTACCTCTTCAAAACTCCAACTTTTTTTTTTTTTTTACCTCTTCAAAACTCCACAAATTTTTTTATATTTTTTTTACCTCTTCAAAACTCCACAATTTTTTATTTATTTTTTTACCTCTTCAAAACTCCAACATTGATTTTTTGTTCCTTTTTTTACCTCTCCAAAACTCCAAATTTTTTTTTTTTTTTACCTCTTCAAAACTCCAACTTTTTTTTTTTTTTTTACCTCTTCAAAACTCTACAATTTATTTTTTTATTTTTTTACCTCTTCAAAACTCCAACATTGATTTTTTGTTCCTTTTTTTACATCTTCAAAACTCCAAATTTTTTTTTTTTTTTTTTTTACCTCTTCAAAACTCCAACTTTTTTTTTTTTTTTACCTCTTCAAAACTCTACAATTTTTTTTTTTTTTTTTTTACCTCTTCAAAACTCCAAATTTTTTTTTTTTTTTTACCTCTTCAAAACTCCAACTTTTTTTTTTTTTTTTACCTCTTCAAAACTCTACAATTTTTTTTTTTTTTTTTTTTTACCTCTTCAAAACTCCAACTTTTTTTTTTTTTACCTCTTCAAAACTCCAACTTTTTTTTTTTTTTTTTTTACCTCTTCAAAACTCCAACATTGATTTTTTGTTCCTTTTTTTACCTCTTCAAAACTCCACAATTTTTTTTTTTTTTTTTTTTTACCTCTTCAAAACTCCAACATTTTTTTTTTTTTACCTCTTCAAAACTCCAACATTGATTTTTTGTTCTTTTTTCTACCTCTTCAAAACTCCACAATTTTTTTTTTTTTTTTTTTTTTACCTCTTCAAAACTCCAACATTGATTTTTTGTTCCTTTTTTTACCTCTTCAAAACTCCAACTTTTTTTTTTTTTTTTACCTCTTCAAAACTCTACAATTTTTTTTTTTTTTTTTTTTTACCTCTTCAAAACTCCAACTTTTTTTTTTTTTTACCTCTTCAAAACTCCAACTTTTTTTTTTTTTTTTTTACCTCTTCAAACTCCAACATTGATTTTTTGTTCCTTTTTTACCTCTTCAAAACTCTACAATTTTTTTTTTTTTTTTTTTTTACCTCTTCAAAACTCCAACTTTTTTTTTTTTTTTTTACCTCTTCAAAACTCTACAATTTTTTTTTTATTTTTTTTACCTCTTCAAAACTCCAATTTTTTTTTTTTTTTTTACCTCTTCAAAACTCCAACTTTTTTTTTTTATTTACCTCTTCAAAACTCCAACATTTTTTTTTTTTTTACCTCTTCAAAACTCCAACATTGATTTTTTGTTCCTTTTTCTACCTCTTCAAAACTCCACAATTTTTTTTATTTTTTTTTTTTACCTCTTCAAAACTCCAACATTTTTTTTTTTTACCTCTTCAAAACTCCAACATTGATTTTTTGTTCCTTTTTTTACCTCTTCAAAACTCCACAATTTTTTTTTTTTTTTTTTTTACCTCTTCAAAACTCCAACATTTTTTTTTTTTTTACCTCTTCAAAACTCCAACATTGATTTTTTGTTCCTTTTTCTACCTCTTCAAAACTCCACAATTTTTTTTATTTTTTTTTTTTACCTCTTCAAAACTCCAACTTTTTTTTTTTTTACCTCTTCAAAACTCCAACTTTTTTTTTTTTTTTACCTCTTCAAAACTCTACAATTTTTTTTAATTTTTTTTTTTACCTCTTCAAAACTCCAACTTTTTTTTTTTTTTACCTCTTCAAAACTCCAACTTTTTTTTTTTTTTTTTTTACCTCTTCAAAACTCCAACATTGATTTTTTGTTCCTTTTTTTACCTCTTCAAAACTCCACAATTTTTTTTTTTTTTTTTTTTTACCTCTTCAAAACTCCAACATTTTTTTTTTTTACCTCTTCAAAACTCCAAATTTTTTTTTTTTTACCTCTTCAAAACTCCTAAATTTTTTTTTTTTTTTTTTTACCTCTTCAAAACTCCAACTTTTTTTTTTTTTTTACCTCTTCAAAACTCCACAAATTTTTTTATATTTTTTTTACCTCTTCAAAACTCCACAATTTTTTATTTATTTTTTTTACCTCTTCAAAACTCCAACATTGATTTTTTGTTCCTTTTTTTACCTCTCCAAAACTCCAAATTTTTTTTTTTTTTTTTTACCTCTTCAAAACTCTACAATTTTTTTTTTTTTTTTTTTTACCTCTTCAAAACTCCAACTTTTTTTTTTTTTTACCTCTTCAAAACTCCAACATTGATTTTTTGTTCCTTTTTTTACCTCTTCAAAACTCTACAATTTTTTTTTTTTTTTTTTTACCTCTTCAAAACTCCAAATTTTTTTTTTTTTTTTACCTCTTCAAAACTCCAACTTTTTTTTTTTTTTTTACCTCTTCAAAACTCTACAATTTTTTTTTTTTTTTTTTTTTACCTCTTCAAAACTCCAACTTTTTTTTTTTTTACCTCTTCAAAACTCCAACTTTTTTTTTTTTTTTTTTTACCTCTTCAAAACTCCAACTTTTTTTTTTTTTACCTCTTCAAAACTCCAACTTTTTTTTTTTTTTTTTTTACCTCTTCAAAACTCCAACATTGATTTTTTGTTCCTTTTTTTACCTCTTCAAAACTCCACAATTTTTTTTTTTTTTTTTTTTACCTCTTCAAAACTCCAACATTTTTTTTTTTTTTACCTCTTCAAAACTCCAACATTGATTTTTTGTTCTTTTTTCTACCTCTTCAAAACTCCACAATTTTTTTTATTTTTTTTTTTTACCTCTTCAAAACTCCAATTTTTTTTTTTTACCTCTTCAAAACTCCAACATTGATTTTTTGTTCCTTTTTTTACCTCTTCAAAACTCAATTTTTTTTTTTTTTTTTTACCTCTTCAAAACTCCAACTTTTTTTTTTTTTTCACCTCTTCAAAACTCTACAATTTTTTTTTTTTTTTTTTTTTACCTCTTCAAAACTCCAACTTTTTTTTTTTTTTACCTCTTCAAAACTCCAACTTTTTTTTTTTTTTTTTTTACCTCTTCAAAACTCCAACATTGATTTTTTGTTCCTTTTTTACCTCTTCAAAACTCTACAATTTTTTTTTTTTTTTTTTTTACCTCTTCAAAACTCTACAATTTTTTTTTTTTTTTTTTCCTCTTCAAAACTCCAAATTTTTTTTTTTTTTTTACCTCTTCAAACTCCAACTTTTTTTTTTTTTTTTACCTCTTCAATACTCCAACATTTTTTTTTTTTTTACCTCTTCAAAACTCCAACATTGATTTTTTGTTCCTTTTTCTACCTCTTCAAAACTCCACAATTTTTTTTATTTTTTTTTTTTACCTCTTCAAAACTCCAACATTTTTTTTTTTTACCTCTTCAAATCTCCAACGTTGATTTTTTGTTCCTTTTTTTACCTCTTCAAAACTCAATTTTTTTTTTTTTTTTTACCTCTTCAAAACTCTACAATTTTTTTTTTTTTTTTACCTCTTCAAAACTCTACAATTTTTTTTTTTTTTTTTTTTACCTCTTCAAAACTCCAACTTTTTTTTTTTTTACCTCTTCAAAACTCCAACTTTTTTTTTTTTTTTTTTTACCTCTTCAAAACTCCAACATTGATTTTTTGTTCCTTTTTTTACCTCTTCAAAACTCAATTTTTTTTTTTTTTTTTTACCTCTTCAAAACTCCAACTTTTTTTTTTTTTACCTCTTCAAAACTCCAACATTGATTTTTTGTTCCTTTTTTACATCTTCAAAACTCCAAATTTTTTTTTTTTTTTTTTTACCTCTTCAAAACTCCAACTTTTTTTTTTTTTTTACCTCTTCAAAACTCTACAATTTTTTTTTTTTTTTTTTTTACCTCTTCAAAACTCTACAATTTTTTTTTTTTTTTTTTTACCTCTTCAAAACTCCAACTTTTTTTTTTTTTTACCTCTTCAAAACTCCAACTTTTTTTTTTTTTTTTTTTTACCTCTTCAAAACTCCAACATTGATTTTTTGTTCCTTTTTTACCTCTTCAAAACTCTACAATTTTTTTTTTTTTTTTTTTTACCTCTTCAAAACTCCAACTTTTTTTTTTTTTTTTACCTCTTCAAAACTCTACAATTTTTTTTTTTTTTTTTTTCCTCTTCAAAACTCCAAATTTTTTTTTTTTTTTTACCTCTTCAAACTCCAACTTTTTTTTTTTTTTTTACCTCTTCAATACTCCAACATTTTTTTTTTTTTACCTCTTCAAAACTCCAACATTGATTTTTTGTTCCTTTTTCTACCTCTTCAAAACTCCACAATTTTTTTTATTTTTTTTTTTACCTCTTCAAAACTCCAACATTTTTTTTTTTTACCTCTTCAAAACTCCAACATTGATTTTTTGTTCCTTTTTTTACCTCTTCAAAACTCAATTTTTTTTTTTTTTTTTTTACCTCTTCAAAACTCCAACTTTTTTTTTTTTTTTTACCTCTTCAAAACTCTACAATTTTTTTTTTTTTTTTTTTTACCTCTTCAAAACTCCAACTTTTTTTTTTTTTTACCTCTTCAAAACTCCAACTTTTTTTTTTTTTTTTTTTACCTCTTCAAAACTCCAACATTGATTTTTTGTTCCTTTTTTTACCTCTTCAAAACTCCACAATTTTTTTTTTTTTTTTTTTTTACCTCTTCAAAACTCCAACATTTTTTTTTTTTACCTCTCCAAAACTCCAAATTTTTTTTTTTTTTACCTCTTCAAAACTCCTAAATTTTTTTTTTTTTTTTTTACCTCTTCAAAACTCCAACTTTTTTTTTTTTTTACCTCTTCAAAACTCCACAAATTTTTTTATATTTTTTTTACCTCTTCAAAACTCCACAATTTTTTATTTATTTTTTTTACCTCTTCAAAACTCCAATATTGATTTTTTGTTCCTTTTTTTACCTCTCCAAAACTCCAAATTTTTTTTTTTTTTTTTTACCTCTTCAAAACTCCAACTTTTTTTTTTTTTTTTTTACCTCTTCAAAACTCTACAATTTATTATTTTTTTTTTTTACCTCTTCAAAACTCCAACTTTTTTTTTTTTTTACCTCTTCAAAACTCCAACATTGATTTTTTGTTCCTTTTTTTACATCTTCAAAACTCCAATTTTTTTTTTTTTTTTTTTTTACCTCTTCAAAACTCCAACTTTTTTTTTTTTTTTACCTCTTCAAAACTCTACAATTTTTTTTTTTTTTTTACCTCTTCAAAACTCTACAATTTTTTTTTTTTTTTTTTTTACCTCTTCAAAACTCCAACTTTTTTTTTTTTTTTTACCTCTTCAAAACTCTACAATTTTTTTTTTTTTTTTTTTTTACCTCTTCAAAACTCCAACTTTTTTTTTTTTTACCTCTTCAAAACTCCAACTTTTTTTTTTTTTTTTTTTACCTCTTCAAAACTCCAACATTGATTTTTTGTTCCTTTTTCTACCTCTTCAAAACTCCACAATTTTTTTTTTTTTTTTTTTTTACCTCTTCAAAACTCCAACTTTTTTTTTTTTACCTCTTCAAAACTCCAACATTGATTTTTTGTTCCTTTTTTTACCTCTTCAAAACTCAATTTTTTTTTTTTTTTTTACCTCTTCAAAACTCCAATTTTTTTTTTTTTTTACCTCTTCAAAACTCTACAATTTTTTTTTTTTTTTTTTTTACCTCTTCAAAACTCCAACTTTTTTTTTTTTTTTTTTACCTCTTCAAAACTCCAACATTGATTTTTTGTTCCTTTTTTACCTCTTCAAAACTCTACAATTTTTTTTTTTTTTTTTTTTTTACCTCTTCAAAACTCCAACTTTTTTTTTTTTTTTTACCTCTTCAAAACTCTACAATTTTTTTTTTTTTTTTTTACCTCTTCAAAACTCCAACTTTTTTTTTTTTACCTCTTCAAAACTCTACAATTTTTTTTTTTTTTTTTTACCTCTTCAAAACTCCAACTTTTTTTTTTTTACCTCTTCAAAACTCCAACATTGATTTTTTGTTCCTTTTTTTACCTCTTCAAAACTCCAACTTTTTTTTTTTTTTTACCTCTTCAAAACTCCAATTTTTTTTTTTTTTACCTCTTCAAAACTCTACAATTTTTTTTTTTTTTTTTACCTCTTCAAAACTCAATTTTTTTTTATTTATTTTTTTACCTCTTCAAAACTCCAACATTGATTTTTTGTTCCTTTTTTTACCTCTTCAAAACTCCACAATTTTTTTTTTTTTTTTTTTTACCTCTTCAAAACTCCAACATTTTTTTTTTTTTTACCTCTTCAAAACTCCAACATTGATTTTTTGTTCCTTTTTCTACCTCTTCAAAACTCCACAATTTTTTTTATTTTTTTTTTTTACCTCTTCAAAACTCCAACTTTTTTTTTTTTACCTCTTCAAAACTCCAACATTGATTTTTTGTTCCTTTTTTTACCTCTTCAAAACTCAATTTTTTTTTTTTTTTTTTACCTCTTCAAAACTCCAACTTTTTTTTTTTTTTACCTCTTCAAAACTCCAACATTGATTTTTTGTTCCTTTTTTTACATCTTCAAAACTCCAAATTTTTTTTTTTTTTTTTTTACCTCTTCAAAACTCCAACTTTTTTTTTTTTTTACCTCTTCAAAACTCTACAATTTTTTTTTTTTTTTTTTTACCTCTTCAAAACTCCACAATTTTTTTTTTTTTTTTTTTTTTACCTCTTCAAAACTCCAACTTTTTTTTTTTTTACCTCTTCAAAACTCCAACATTGATTTTTTGTTCCTTTTTTTACCTCTTCAAAACTCAATTTTTTTTTTTTTTTTACCTCTTCAAAACTCCAACATTGATTTTTTGTTCCTTTTTTTACATCTTCAAAACTCCAAATTTTTTTTTTTTTTTTTTACCTCTTCAAAACTCCAACTTTTTTTTTTTTTTTACCTCTTCAAAACTCTACAATTTTTTTTTTTTTTTTTTTTACCTCTTCAAAACTCCACAATTTTTTTTATTTTTTTTTTTTACCTCTTCAAAACTCCAACTTTTTTTTTTTTACCTCTTCAAAACTCCAACATTGATTTTTTGTTCCTTTTTTTACCTCTTCAAAACTCAATTTTTTTTTTTTTTTTTACCTCTTCAAAACTCCAACTTTTTTTTTTTTTTTACCTCTTCAAAACTCCACAAATTTTTTTATATTTTTTTTACCTCTTCAAAACTCCACAATTTTTTATTTATTTTTTTTACCTCTTCAAAACTCCAACATTGATTTTTTGTTCCTTTTTTTACCTCTCCAAAACTCCAAATTTTTTTTTTTTTTTTTTACCTCTTCAAAACTCCAACTTTTTTTTTTTTTTTTTACCTCTTCAAAACTCTACAATTTATTATTTATTTTTTTTTACCTCTTCAAAACTCCAACTTTTTTTTTTTTTTTTTACCTCTTCAAAACTCTACAATTTTTTTTTTTTTTTTTTTACCTCTTCAAAACTCCAACTTTTTTTTTTTTTTTTACCTCTTCAAAACTCTACAATTTTTTTTTTTTTTTTTTTTTACCTCTCCAAAACTCCAACTTTTTTTTTTTTTTTTTACCTCTTCAAAACTCTACAATTTTTTTTTTTTTTTTTTACCTCTTCAAAACTCCAACTTTTTTTTTTTTTTTTTTACCTCTTCAAAACTCCAACATTGATTTTTTGTTCCTTTTTTTACCTCTTCAAAACTCCACAATTTTTTTTTTTTTTTTTTTTACCTCTTCAAAACTCCAACATTTTTTTTTTTTTTACCTCTTCAAAACTCCAACATTGATTTTTTGTTCTTTTTTCTACCTCTTCAAAACTCCACAATTTTTTTTTTTTTTTTTTTTTACCTCTTCAAAACTCCAACTTTTTTTTTTTTACCTCTTCAAAACTCCAACATTGATTTTTTGTTCCTTTTTTTACCTCTCCAAAACTCCAAATTTTTTTTTTTTTTTTTTACCTCTTCAAAACTCCAACTTTTTTTTTTTTTTTTACCTCTTCAAAACTCTACAATTTATTATTTTTTTTTTTTTACCTCTTCAAAACTCCAACTTTTTTTTTTTTTTTTTACCTCTTCAAAACTCTACAATTTTTTTTTTTTTTTTTTTACCTCTTCAAAACTCCAACTTTTTTTTTTTTTTTTACCTCTTCAAAACTCTACAATTTTTTTTTTTTTTTTTTTTTACCTCTCCAAAACTCCAACTTTTTTTTTTTTTTTTTACCTCTTCAAAACTCTACAATTTTTTTTTTTTTTTTTTTACCTCTTCAAAACTCCAACTTTTTTTTTTTTTTTTTTTACCTCTTCAAAACTCCAACATTGATTTTTTGTTCCTTTTTTTACCTCTTCAAAACTCCACAATTTTTTTTTTTTTTTTTTTTTACCTCTTCAAAACTCCAACATTTTTTTTTTTTTTACCTCTTCAAAACTCCAACATTGATTTTTTGTTCTTTTTTCTACCTCTTCAAAACTCCACAATTTTTTTTTTTTTTTTTTTTTACCTCTTCAAAACTCCAACTTTTTTTTTTTTACCTCTTCAAAACTCCAACATTGATTTTTTGTTCCTTTTTTTACCTCTTCAAAACTCAATTTTTTTTTTTTTTTTTTACCTCTTCAAAACTCCAACTTTTTTTTTTTTTTTTACCTCTTCAAAACTCTACAATTTTTTCTTTTTTTTTTTACCTCTTCAAAACTCCAACATTGATTTTTTGTTCCTTTTTTTACCTCTTCAAAACTCAATTTTTTTTTTTTTTTTTTACCTCTTCAAAACTCTAACTTTTTTTTTTTTACCTCTTCAAAACTCCAACTTTTTTTTTTTTTTACCTCTTCAAAACTCCAACATTGATTTTTTGTTCCTTTTTTTACATCTTCAAAACTCCAAATTTTTTTTTTTTTTTTTTTACCTCTTCAAAACTCCAACTTTTTTTTTTTTTTTACCTCTTCAAAACTCTACAATTTTTTTTTTTTTTTTTTACCTCTTCAAAACTCCAAATTTTTTTTTTTTTTTTACCTCTTCAAAACTCCAACTTTTTTTTTTTTTTTTACCTCTTCAAAACTCTACAATTTTTTTTTTTTTTTTTTTTTACCTCTTCAAAACTCCAACATTTTTTTTTTTTTTACCTCTTCAAAACTCCAACATTGATTTTTTGTTCTTTTTTCTACCTCTTCAAAACTCCACAATTTTTTTTTTTTTTTTTTTTTACCTCTTCAAAACTCCAACATTGATTTTTTGTTCCTTTTTTTACCTCTTCAAAACTCAATTTTTTTTTTTTTTTTTTACCTCTTCAAAACTCCAACTTTTTTTTTTTTTTTTACCTCTTCAAAACTCTACAATTTCTTTTTTTTTTTTTTTTTACCTCTTCAAAACTCCAACTTTTTTTTTTTTTTACCTCTTCAAAACTCCAACTTTTTTTTTTTTTTTTTTTACCTCTTCAAAACTCCAACATTGATTTTTTGTTCCTTTTTCTACCTCTTCAAAACTCCACAATTTTTTTTTTTTTTTTTTTTACCTCTTCAAAACTCCAACATTTTTTTTTTTTACCTCTTCAAAACTCCAACATTGATTTTTTGTTCCTTTTTTTACCTCTTCAAAACTCCACAATTTTTTTTTTTTTTTTTTTTTACCTCTTCAAAACTCCAACATTTTTTTTTTTTTTACCTCTTCAAAACTCCAACATTGATTTTTTGTTCCTTTTTCTACCTCTTCAAAACTCCACAATTTTTTTTATTTTTTTTTTTTACCTCTTCAAAACTCCAACTTTTTTTTTTTTTACCTCTTCAAAACTCCAACTTTTTTTTTTTTTTTTACCTCTTCAAAACTCTACAATTTTTTTTTATTTTTTTTTTTACCTCTTCAAAACTCCAACTTTTTTTTTTTTTACCTCTTCAAAACTCCAACTTTTTTTTTTTTTTTTTTACCTCTTCAAAACTCCAACATTGATTTTTTGTTCCTTTTTTTTACCTCTTCAAAACTCCACAATTTTTTTTTTTTTTTTTTTTACCTCTTCAAAACTCCAACATTTTTTTTTTTTTACCTCTTCAAAACTCCAAATTTTTTTTTTTTTTACCTCTTCAAAACTCCTAAATTTTTTTTTTTTTTTTTTTTTACCTCTTCAAAACTCCAACTTTTTTTTTTTTTTTACCTCTTCAAAACTCCACAATTTTTTTTATATTTTTTTTACCTCTTCAAAACTCCACAATTTTTTATTTATTTTTTTTACCTCTTCAAAACTCCAACATTGATTTTTTGTTCCTTTTTTTACCTCTCCAAAACTCCAAATTTTTTTTTTTTTTTTTTACCTCTTCAAAACTCCAACTTTTTTTTTTTTTTTTTACCTCTTCAAAACTCTACAATTTATTATTTTTTTTTTTTTACCTCTTCAAAACTCCAACTTTTTTTTTTTTTTACCTCTTCAAAACTCCAACATTGATTTTTTGTTCCTTTTTTTACATCTTCAAAACTCCAAATTTTTTTTTTTTTTTTTTACCTCTTCAAAACTCCAACTTTTTTTTTTTTTTTACCTCTTCAAAACTCTACAATTTTTTTTTTTTTTTTTTTACCTCTTCAAAACTCCAAATTTTTTTTTTTTTTTTACCTCTTCAAAACTCCAACTTTTTTTTTTTTTTTTACCTCTTCAAAACTCTACAATTTTTTTTTTTTTTTTTTTTTACCTCTTCAAAACTCCAACTTTTTTTTTTTTTACCTCTTCAAAACTCCAACTTTTTTTTTTTTTTTTTTTACCTCTTCAAAACTCCAACATTGATTTTTTGTTCCTTTTTTTACCTCTTCAAAACTCCACAATTTTTTTTTTTTTTTTTTTTACCTCTTCAAAACTCCAACTTTTTTTTTTTTACCTCTTCAAAACTCCAACATTGATTTTTTGTTCCTTTTTTTACCTCTTCAAAACTCAATTTTTTTTTTTTTTTTTACCTCTTCAAAACTCCAACTTTTTTTTTTTTTTTTACCTCTTCAAAACTCCAACTTTTTTTTTTTTTTTACCTCTTCAAAACTCTACAATTTTTTTTTTTTTTTTTTTACCTCTTCAAAACTCCAAATTTTTTTTTTTTTTTACCTCTTCAAAACTCCAACATTGATTTTTTGTTCCTTTTTTTACATCTTCAAAACTCCAAATTTTTTTTTTTTTTTTTTTACCTCTTCAAAACTCCAACTTTTTTTTTTTTTTTACCTCTTCAAAACTCTACAATTTTTTTTTTTTTTTTTTTACCTCTTCAAAACTCCAAATTTTTTTTTTTTTTTACCTCTTCAAAACTCCAACTTTTTTTTTTTTTTTTACCTCTTCAAAACTCTACAATTTTTTTTTTTTTTTTTTTTTACCTCTTCAAAACTCCAACTTTTTTTTTTTTTACCTCTTCAAAACTCCAACTTTTTTTTTTTTTTTTTTTACCTCTTCAAAACTCCAACATTGATTTTTTGTTCCTTTTTTTACCTCTTCAAAACTCCACAATTTTTTTTTTTTTTTTTTTTTACCTCTTCAAAACTCCAACATTTTTTTTTTTTTTACCTCTTCAAAACTCCAACATTGATTTTTTGTTCTTTTTTCTACCTCTTCAAAACTCCACAATTTTTTTTATTTTTTTTTTTTACCTCTTCAAAACTCCAATTTTTTTTTTTTACCTCTTCAAAACTCCAACATTGATTTTTTGTTCCTTTTTTTACCTCTTCAAAACTCAATTTTTTTTTTTTTTTTTTACCTCTTCAAAACTCCAACTTTTTTTTTTTTTTTTACCTCTTCAAAACTCTACAATTTTTTTTTTTTTTTTTTTTTACCTCTTCAAAACTCCAACTTTTTTTTTTTTTTACCTCTTCAAAACTCCAACTTTTTTTTTTTTTTTTTTTACCTCTTCAAAACTCCAACATTGATTTTTTGTTCCTTTTTTACCTCTTCAAAACTCTACAATTTTTTTTTTTTTTTTTTTTTACCTCTTCAAAACTCCAACTTTTTTTTTTTTTTTTACCTCTTCAAAACTCTACAATTTTTTTTTTTTTTTTTTTTCCTCTTCAAAACTCCAACTTTTTTTTTTTTTTTTACCTCTTCAAAACTCCAACTTTTTTTTTTTTTTTTACCTCTTCAATACTCCAACATTTTTTTTTTTTTTACCTCTTCAAAACTCCAACATTGATTTTTTGTTCCTTTTTCTACCTCTTCAAAACTCCACAATTTTTTTTATTTTTTTTTTTTACCTCTTCAAAACTCCAACATTTTTTTTTTTTACCTCTTCAAAACTCCAACATTGATTTTTTGTTCCTTTTTTTACCTCTTCAAAACTCAATTTTTTTTTTTTTTTTTACCTCTTCAAAACTCCAACTTTTTTTTTTTTTTTTACCTCTTCAAAACTCTACAATTTTTTTTTTTTTTTTTTTTACCTCTTCAAAACTCCAACTTTTTTTTTTTTTTACCTCTTCAAAACTCCAACTTTTTTTTTTTTTTTTTTTACCTCTTCAAAACTCCAACATTGATTTTTTGTTCCTTTTTTTACCTCTTCAAAACTCCACAATTTTTTTTTTTTTTTTTTTTTACCTCTTCAAAACTCCAACATTTTTTTTTTTTTACCTCTTCAAAACTCCAAATTTTTTTTTTTTTACCTCTTCAAAACTCCTAAATTTTTTTTTTTTTTTTTTTACCTCTTCAAAACTCCAACTTTTTTTTTTTTTTTACCTCTTCAAAACTCCACAAATTTTTTTATATTTTTTTTACCTCTTCAAAACTCCACAATTTTTTATTTATTTTTTTTACCTCTTCAAAACTCCAACATTGATTTTTTGTTCCTTTTTTTACCTCTCCAAAACTCCAAATTTTTTTTTTTTTTTTTACCTCTTCAAAACTCCAACTTTTTTTTTTTTTTTTTACCTCTTCAAAACTCTACAATTTATTTTTTTTTTTTTTTTACCTCTTCAAAACTCCAACTTTTTTTTTTTTTTACCTCTTCAAAACTCCAACATTGATTTTTTGTTCCTTTTTTTACATCTTCAAAACTCCAAATTTTTTTTTTTTTTTTTTTTACCTCTTCAAAACTCCAACTTTTTTTTTTTTTTTACCTCTTCAAAACTCTACAATTTTTTTTTTTTTTTTTACCTCTTCAAAACTCTACAATTTTTTTTTTTATTTTTTTTTACCTCTTCAAAACTCCAACTTTTTTTTTTTTTTTACCTCTTCAAAACTCCAACTTTTTTTTTTTTTACCTCTTCAAAACTCCAACTTTTTTTTTTTTTTTTTTTACCTCTTCAAAACTCCAACATTGATTTTTTGTTCCTTTTTTTACCTCTTCAAAACTCCACAATTTTTTTTTTTTTTTTTTTTTACCTCTTCAAAACTCCAACATTTTTTTTTTTTTTACCTCTTCAAAACTCCAACATTGATTTTTTGTTCTTTTTTCTACCTCTTCAAAACTCCACAATTTTTTTTATTTTTTTTTTTTACCTCTTCAAAACTCCAATTTTTTTTTTTACCTCTTCAAAACTCCAACATTGATTTTTTGTTCCTTTTTTTACCTCTTCAAAACTCAATTTTTTTTTTTTTTTTTTACCTCTTCAAAACTCCAACTTTTTTTTTTTTTTTTACCTCTTCAAAACTCTAAAATTTTTTTTTTTTTTTTTTTTTACCTCTTCAAAACTCCAACTTTTTTTTTTTTTTACCTCTTCAAAACTCCAACTTTTTTTTTTTTTTTTTTTTACCTCTTCAAAACTCCAACATTGATTTTTTGTTCCTTTTTTACCTCTTCAAAACTCTACAATTTTTTTTTTTTTTTTTTTTTACCTCTTCAAAACTCCAACTTTTTTTTTTTTTTTTACCTCTTCAAAACTCTACAATTTTTTTTTTTTTTTTTTTTCCTCTTCAAAACTCCAAATTTTTTTTTTTTTTTTTACCTCTTCAAAACTCCAACTTTTTTTTTTTTTTTTTACCTCTTCAAAACTCTACAATTTATTTATTTTTTTTTTTTACCTCTTCAAAACTCCAACTTTTTTTTTTTTTTACCTCTTCAAAACTCCAACATTGATTTTTTGTTCCTTTTTTTACATCTTCAAAACTCCAAATTTTTTTTTTTTTTTTTTTTACCTCTTCAAAACTCCAACTTTTTTTTTTTTTTTACCTCTTCAAAACTCTACAATTTTTTTTTTTTTTTTTACCTCTTCAAAACTCTACAATTTTTTTTTTTTTTTTTTTTACCTCTTCAAAACTCCAACTTTTTTTTTTTTTTTTACCTCTTCAAAACTCTACAATTTTTTTTTTTTTTTTTTTTTACCTCTTCAAAACTCCAACTTTTTTTTTTTTTTACCTCTTCAAAACTCCAACATTGATTTTTTGTTCCTTTTTTTACCTCTTCAAAACTCCACAATTTTTTTTTTTTTTTTTTTTACCTCTTCAAAACTCCAACATTTTTTTTTTTTTACCTCTTCAAAACTCCAAATTTTTTTTTTTTTTACCTCTTCAAAACTCCTAAATTTTTTTTTTTTTTTTTTTACCTCTTCAAAACTCCAACTTTTTTTTTTTTTTTACCTCTTCAAAACTCCACAATTTTTTTTATATTTTTTTTACCTCTTCAAAACTCCACAATTTTTTATTTATTTTTTTTACCTCTTCAAAACTCCAACATTGATTTTTTGTTCCTTTTTTTACCTCTCCAAAACTCCAAATTTTTTTTTTTTTTTTTTACCTCTTCAAAACTCCAACTTTTTTTTTTTTTTTTTACCTCTTCAAAACTCTACAATTTATTATTTTTTTTTTTTTACCTCTTCAAAACTCCAACTTTTTTTTTTTTTTACCTCTTCAAAACTCCAACATTGATTTTTTGTTCCTTTTTTTACATCTTCAAAACTCCAAATTTTTTTTTTTTTTTTTTTTTACCTCTTCAAAACTCCAACTTTTTTTTTTTTTTTACCTCTTCAAAACTCTACAATTTTTTTCTTTTTTTTTTACCTCTTCAAAACTCTACAATTTTTTTTTTTTTTTTTTTTTACCTCTTCAAAACTCCAACTTTTTTTTTTTTTTTTACCTCTTCAAAACTCTACAATTTTTTTTTTTTTTTTTTTTTACCTCTTCAAAACTCCAACTTTTTTTTTTTTTACCTCTTCAAAACTCCAACTTTTTTTTTTTTTTTTTTTACCTCTTCAAAACTCCAACATTGATTTTTTGTTCCTTTTTCTACCTCTTCAAAACTCCACAATTTTTTTTTATTTTTTTTTTTACCTCTTCAAAACTCCAACTTTTTTTTTTTTACCTCTTCAAAACTCCAACATTGATTTTTTGTTCCTTTTTTTACCTCTTCAAAACTCAATTTTTTTTTTTTTTTTTTTACCTCTTCAAAACTCCAACTTTTTTTTTTTTTTTTACCTCTTCAAAACTCTACAATTTTTTTTTTTTTTTTTTTTTACCTCTTCAAAACTCCAACATTGATTTTTTGTTCCTTTTTTACCTCTTCAAAACTCTACAATTTTTTTTTTTTTTTTTTTTTACCTCTTCAAAACTCCAACTTTTTTTTTTTTTTTTACCTCTTCAAAACTCTACAATTTTTTTTTTTTTTTTTTAACCTCTTCAAAACTCCAAATTTTTTTTTTTTTTTTACCTCTTCAAAACTCCAACTTTTTTTTTTTTTTTTTTTACCTCTTCAAAACTCCAACATTGATTTTTTGTTCCTTTTTTTACCTCTTCAAAACTCCACAATTTTTTTTTTTTTTTTTTTTACCTCTTCAAAACTCCAACATTTTTTTTTTTTTTACCTCTTCAAAACTCCAACATTGATTTTTTGTTCCTTTTTCTACCTCTTCAAAACTCCACAATTTTTTTTATTTTTTTTTTTTACCTCTTCAAAACTCCAACTTTTTTTTTTTTACCTCTTCAAAACTCCAACATTGATTTTTTGTTCCTTTTTTTACCTCTTCAAAACTCAATTTTTTTTTATTTTTTTTACCTCTTCAAAACTCCAACTTTTTTTTTTTTTTACCTCTTCAAAACTCCAACATTGATTTTTTGTTCCTTTTTTTACATCTTCAAAACTCCAAATTTTTTTTTTTTTTTTTTACCTCTTCAAAACTCCAACTTTTTTTTTTTTTTTACCTCTTCAAAACTCTACAATTTTTTTTTTTTTTTTTTTTTTACCTCTTCAAAACTCCACAATTTTTTTTATTTTTTTTTTTTACCTCTTCAAAACTCCAACTTTTTTTTTTTTACCTCTTCAAAACTCCAACATTGATTTTTTGTTCCTTTTTTTACCTCTTCAAAACTCAATTTTTTTTTTTTTTTTTACCTCTTCAAAACTCCAACATTGATTTTTTGTTCCTTTTTTTACATCTTCAAAACTCCAATTTTTTTTTTTTTTTTTTTACCTCTTCAAAACTCCAACTTTTTTTTTTTTTTACCTCTTCAAAACTCCACAAATTTTTTTATATTTTTTTTACCTCTTCAAAACTCCACAATTTTTTATTTATTTTTTTTACCTCTTCAAAACTCCAACATTGATTTTTTGTTCCTTTTTTTACCTCTCCAAAACTCCAAATTTTTTTTTTTTTTTTTTACCTCTTCAAAACTCCAACTTTTTTTTTTTTTTTTTACCTCTTCAAAACTCTACAATTTATTATTTTTTTTTTTTTACCTCTTCAAAACTCCAACTTTTTTTTTTTTTTACCTCTTCAAAACTCCAACATTGATTTTTTGTTCCTTTTTTTACATCTTCAAAACTCCAAATTTTTTTTTTTTTTTTTTTTACCTCTTCAAAACTCCAACTTTTTTTTTTTTTTTACCTCTTCAAAACTCTACAATTTTTTTTTTTTTTTTTTACCTCTTCAAAACTCTACAATTTTTTTTTTTTTTTTTTTTACCTCTTCAAAACTCCAACTTTTTTTTTTTTTTTTACCTCTTCAAAACTCTACAATTTTTTTTTTTTTTTTTTTTTACCTCTTCAAAACTCCAACTTTTTTTTTTTTTACCTCTTCAAAACTCCAACTTTTTTTTTTTTTTTTTTTACCTCTTCAAAACTCCACAATTTTTTTTTTTTTTTTTTTTTACCTCTTCAAAACTCCAACTTTTTTTTTTTTACCTCTTCAAAACTCCAACATTGATTTTTTGTTCCTTTTTTTACCTCTTCAAAACTCAATTTTTTTTTTTTTTTTTTACCTCTTCAAAACTCCAACTTTTTTTTTTTTTTTTACCTCTTCAAAACTCTACAATTTTTTTTTTTTTTTTTTTTTACCTCTTCAAAACTCCAACTTTTTTTTTTTTTTTTTTTACCTCTTCAAAACTCCAACATTGATTTTTTGTTCCTTTTTTACCTCTTCAAAACTCTACAATTTTTTTTATTTTTTTTTTTTACCTCTTCAAAACTCCAACTTTTTTTTTTTTTTTTACCTCTTCAAAACTCTACAATTTTTTTTTTTTTTTTTTACCTCTTCAAAACTCCAAATTTTTTTTTTTTTTTTACCTCTTCAAAACTCCAACTTTTTTTTTTTTTTTTTTTACCTCTTCAAAACTCCAACATTGATTTTTTGTTCCTTTTTTTACCTCTTCAAAACTCCACAATTTTTTTTTTTATTTTTTTTTACCTCTTCAAAACTCCAACATTTTTTTTTTTTTTACCTCTTCAAAACTCCAACATTGATTTTTTGTTCCTTTTTCTACCTCTTCAAAACTCCACAATTTTTTTTATTTTTTTTTTTTACCTCTTCAAAACTCCAACTTTTTTTTTTTTACCTCTTCAAAACTCCAACATTGATTTTTTGTTCCTTTTTTTACCTCTTCAAAACTCAATTTTTTTTTTTTTTTTTTACCTCTTCAAAACTCCAACTTTTTTTTTTTTTTACCTCTTCAAAACTCCAACATTGATTTTTTGTTCCTTTTTTTACATCTTCAAAACTCCAAATTTTTTTTTTTTTTTTTTACCTCTTCAAAACTCCAACTTTTTTTTTTTTTTTACCTCTTCAAAACTCTACAATTTTTTTTTTTTTTTTTTTACCTCTTCAAAACTCCACAATTTTTTTTATTTTTTTTTTTTACCTCTTCAAAACTCCAACTTTTTTTTTTTTACCTCTTCAAAACTCCAACATTGATTTTTTGTTCCTTTTTTTACCTCTTCAAAACTCAATTTTTTTTTTTTTTTTTACCTCTTCAAAACTCCAACATTGATTTTTTGTTCCTTTTTTTACATCTTCAAAACTCCAAATTTTTTTTTTTTTTTTTACCTCTTCAAAACTCCAACTTTTTTTTTTTTTTTACCTCTTCAAAACTCTACAATTTTTTTTTTTTTTTTTTTTACCTCTTCAAAACTCCACAATTTTTTTTATTTTTTTTTTTTACCTCTTCAAAACTCCAACTTTTTTTTTTTTACCTCTTCAAAACTCCAACATTGATTTTTTGTTCCTTTTTTTACCTCTTCAAAACTCAATTTTTTTTTTTTTTTTTACCTCTTCAAAACTCCAACTTTTTTTTTTTTTTTACCTCTTCAAAACTCCACAAATTTTTTTATATTTTTTTTACCTCTTCAAAACTCCACAATTTTTTATTTATTTTTTTTACCTCTTCAAAACTCCAACATTGATTTTTTGTTCCTTTTTTTACCTCTCCAAAACTCCAAATTTTTTTTTTTTTTTTTTACCTCTTCAAAACTCCAACTTTTTTTTTTTTTTTTTACCTCTTCAAAACTCTACAATTTATTATTTTTTTTTTTTTACCTCTTCAAAACTCCAACTTTTTTTTTTTTTTTTTACCTCTTCAAAACTCTACAATTTTTTTTTTTTTTTTTTTACCTCTTCAAAACTCCAAATTTTTTTTTTTTTTTACCTCTTCAAAACTCCAAGATTGATTTTTTGTTCCTTTTTTTACATCTTCAAAACTCCAAATTTTTTTTTTTTTTTTTTTACCTCTTCAAAACTCCAACTTTTTTTTTTTTTTTACCTCTTCAAAACTCTACAATTTTTTTTTTTTTTTTTTTACCTCTTCAAAACTCCAAATTTTTTTTTTTTTTTACCTCTTCAAAACTCCAACTTTTTTTTTTTTTTTTACCTCTTCAAAACTCTACAATTTTTTTTTTTTTTTTTTTTTACCTCTTCAAAACTCCAACTTTTTTTTTTTTTACCTCTTCAAAACTCCAACTTTTTTTTTTTTTTTTTTTACCTCTTCAAAACTCCAACATTGATTTTTTGTTCCTTTTTTTACCTCTTCAAAACTCCACAATTTTTTTTTTTTTTTTTTTTTACCTCTTCAAAACTCCAACATTTTTTTTTTTTTTACCTCTTCAAAACTCCAACATTGATTTTTTGTTCTTTTTTCTACCTCTTCAAAACTCCACAATTTTTTTTATTTTTTTTTTTTACCTCTTCAAAACTCCAATTTTTTTTTTTTACCTCTTCAAAACTCCAACATTGATTTTTTGTTCCTTTTTTTACCTCTTCAAAACTCAATTTTTTTTTTTTTTTTTTACCTCTTCAAAACTCCAACTTTTTTTTTTTTTTTTACCTCTTCAAAACTCTACAATTTTTTTTTTTTTTTTTTTTTACCTCTTCAAAACTCCAACTTTTTTTTTTTTTTACCTCTTCAAAACTCCAACTTTTTTTTTTTTTTTTTTTACCTCTTCAAAACTCCAACATTGATTTTTTGTTCCTTTTTTACCTCTTCAAAACTCTACAATTTTTTTTTTTTTTTTTTTTTACCTCTTCAAAACTCCAACTTTTTTTTTTTTTTTTACCTCTTCAAAACTCTACAATTTTTTTTTTTTTTTTTTTTCCTCTTCAAAACTCCAACTTTTTTTTTTTTTTTTACCTCTTCAAAACTCCAACTTTTTTTTTTTTTTTTACCTCTTCAATACTCCAACATTTTTTTTTTTTTTACCTCTTCAAAACTCCAACATTGATTTTTTGTTCCTTTTTCTACCTCTTCAAAACTCCACAATTTTTTTTATTTTTTTTTTTTACCTCTTCAAAACTCCAACATTTTTTTTTTTTACCTCTTCAAAACTCCAACATTGATTTTTTGTTCCTTTTTTTACCTCTTCAAAACTCAATTTTTTTTTTTTTTTTTACCTCTTCAAAACTCCAACTTTTTTTTTTTTTTTTACCTCTTCAAAACTCTACAATTTTTTTTTTTTTTTTTTTTACCTCTTCAAAACTCCAACTTTTTTTTTTTTTTACCTCTTCAAAACTCCAACTTTTTTTTTTTTTTTTTTTACCTCTTCAAAACTCCAACATTGATTTTTTGTTCCTTTTTTTACCTCTTCAAAACTCCACAATTTTTTTTTTTTTTTTTTTTTACCTCTTCAAAACTCCAACATTTTTTTTTTTTTACCTCTTCAAAACTCCAAATTTTTTTTTTTTTACCTCTTCAAAACTCCTAAATTTTTTTTTTTTTTTTTTTACCTCTTCAAAACTCCAACTTTTTTTTTTTTTTTACCTCTTCAAAACTCCACAAATTTTTTTATATTTTTTTTACCTCTTCAAAACTCCACAATTTTTTATTTATTTTTTTTACCTCTTCAAAACTCCAACATTGATTTTTTGTTCCTTTTTTTACCTCTCCAAAACTCCAAATTTTTTTTTTTTTTTTTTACCTCTTCAAAACTCCAACTTTTTTTTTTTTTTTTTACCTCTTCAAAACTCTACAATTTATTTTTTTTTTTTTTTTACCTCTTCAAAACTCCAACTTTTTTTTTTTTTTACCTCTTCAAAACTCCAACATTGATTTTTTGTTCCTTTTTTTACATCTTCAAAACTCCAAATTTTTTTTTTTTTTTTTTTTACCTCTTCAAAACTCCAACTTTTTTTTTTTTTTTACCTCTTCAAAACTCTACAATTTTTTTTTTTTTTTTTACCTCTTCAAAACTCTACAATTTTTTTTTTTATTTTTTTTTACCTCTTCAAAACTCCAACTTTTTTTTTTTTTTTACCTCTTCAAAACTCCAACTTTTTTTTTTTTTACCTCTTCAAAACTCCAACTTTTTTTTTTTTTTTTTTACCTCTTCAAAACTCCAACATTGATTTTTTGTTCCTTTTTTTACCTCTTCAAAACTCCACAATTTTTTTTTTTTTTTTTTTTTACCTCTTCAAAACTCCAACATTTTTTTTTTTTTTACCTCTTCAAAACTCCAACATTGATTTTTTGTTCTTTTTTCTACCTCTTCAAAACTCCACAATTTTTTTTATTTTTTTTTTTTACCTCTTCAAAACTCCAATTTTTTTTTTTACCTCTTCAAAACTCCAACATTGATTTTTTGTTCCTTTTTTTACCTCTTCAAAACTCAATTTTTTTTTTTTTTTTTTACCTCTTCAAAACTCCAACTTTTTTTTTTTTTTTTACCTCTTCAAAACTCTAAAATTTTTTTTTTTTTTTTTTTTTACCTCTTCAAAACTCCAACTTTTTTTTTTTTTTACCTCTTCAAAACTCCAACTTTTTTTTTTTTTTTTTTTACCTCTTCAAAACTCCAACATTGATTTTTTGTTCCTTTTTTACCTCTTCAAAACTCCAACTTTTTTTTTTTTTTTTTTTACCTCTTCAAAACTCTACAATTTTTTTTTTTTTTTTTTTTCCTCTTCAAAACTCCAAATTTTTTTTTTTTTTTTACCTCTTCAATACTCCAACATTTTTTTTTTTTTTACCTCTTCAAAACTCCAACATTGATTTTTTGTTCCTTTTTCTACCTCTTCAAAACTCCACAATTTTTTTTATTTTTTTTTTTTACCTCTTCAAAACTCCAACATTTTTTTTTTTTACCTCTTCAAAACTCCAACATTGATTTTTTGTTCCTTTTTTTACCTCTTCAAAACTCAATTTTTTTTTTTTTTTTACCTCTTCAAAACTCCAACTTTTTTTTTTTTTTTTACCTCTTCAAAACTCTACAATTTTTTTTTTTTTTTTTTTTACCTCTTCAAAACTCCAACTTTTTTTTTTTTTTACCTCTTCAAAACTCCAACTTTTTTTTTTTTTTTTTTTACCTCTTCAAAACTCCAACATTGATTTTTTGTTCCTTTTTTTACCTCTTCAAAACTCCACAATTTTTTTTTTTTTTTTTTTTTACCTCTTCAAAACTCCAACATTTTTTTTTTTTTACCTCTTCAAAACTCCAAATTTTTTTTTTTTTTACCTCTTCAAAACTCCTAAATTTTTTTTTTTTTTTTTTGACCTCTTCAAAACTCCAACTTTTTTTTTTTTTTTACCTCTTCAAAACTCCACAATTTTTTTTATATTTTTTTTACCTCTTCAAAACTCCACAATTTTTTATTTATTTTTTTTACCTCTTCAAAACTCCAACATTGATTTTTTGTTCCTTTTTTTACCTCTCCAAAACTCCAAATTTTTTTTTTTTTTTTTTACCTCTTCAAAACTCCAACTTTTTTTTTTTTTTTTTACCTCTTCAAAACTCTACAATTTATTTATTTTTTTTTTTTACCTCTTCAAAACTCCAACTTTTTTTTTTTTTTACCTCTTCAAAACTCCAACATTGATTTTTTGTTCCTTTTTTTACATCTTCAAAACTCCAAATTTTTTTTTTTTTTTTTTTTTACCTCTTCAAAACTCCAACTTTTTTTTTTTTTTTACCTCTTCAAAACTCTACAATTTTTTTTTTTTTTTTTTACCTCTTCAAAACTCTACAATTTTTTTTTTTTTTTTTTTTTACCTCTTCAAAACTCCAACTTTTTTTTTTTTTTTTACCTCTTCAAAACTCTACAATTTTTTTTTTTTTTTTTTTTTACCTCTTCAAAACTCCAACTTTTTTTTTTTTTACCTCTTCAAAACTCCAACTTTTTTTTTTTTTTTTTTTACCTCTTCAAAACTCCAACATTGATTTTTTGTTCCTTTTTTTACCTCTTCAAAACTCCACAATTTTTTTTTTTTTTTTTTTTTACCTCTTCAAAACTCCAACATTTTTTTTTTTTTACCTCTTCAAAACTCCAAATTTTTTTTTTTTTTACCTCTTCAAAACTCCTAAATTTTTTTTTTTTTTTTTTTACCTCTTCAAAACTCCAACTTTTTTTTTTTTTTTACCTCTTCAAAACTCCACAATTTTTTTTATATTTTTTTTACCTCTTCAAAACTCCACAATTTTTTATTTATTTTTTTTACCTCTTCAAAACTCCAACATTGATTTTTTGTTCCTTTTTTTACCTCTCCAAAACTCCAAATTTTTTTTTTTTTTTTTTACCTCTTCAAAACTCCAACTTTTTTTTTTTTTTTTTACCTCTTCAAAACTCTACAATTTATTTTTTTTTTTTTTTTACCTCTTCAAAACTCCAACTTTTTTTTTTTTTTACCTCTTCAAAACTCCAACATTGATTTTTTGTTCCTTTTTTTACATCTTCAAAACTCCAAATTTTTTTTTTTTTTTTTTTTACCTCTTCAAAACTCCAACTTTTTTTTTTTTTTACCTCTTCAAAACTCTACAATTTTTTTCTTTTTTTTTTACCTCTTCAAAACTCTACAATTTTTTTTTTTTTTTTTTTTTACCTCTTCAAAACTCCAACTTTTTTTTTTTTTTTTACCTCTTCAAAACTCTACAATTTTTTTTTTTTTTTTTTTTTACCTCTTCAAAACTCCAACTTTTTTTTTTTTTACCTCTTCAAAACTCCAACTTTTTTTTTTTTTTTTTTTACCTCTTCAAAACTCCAACATTGATTTTTTGTTCCTTTTTCTACCTCTTCAAAACTCCACAATTTTTTTTTATTTTTTTTTTTACCTCTTCAAAACTCCAACTTTTTTTTTTTTACCTCTTCAAAACTCCAACATTGATTTTTTGTTCCTTTTTTTACCTCTTCAAAACTCAATTTTTTTTTTTTTTTTTTACCTCTTCAAAACTCCAACTTTTTTTTTTTTTTTTACCTCTTCAAAACTCTACAATTTTTTTTTTTTTTTTTTTTTTACCTCTTCAAAACTCCAACATTGATTTTTTGTTCCTTTTTTACCTCTTCAAAACTCTACAATTTTTTTTTTTTTTTTTTTTTACCTCTTCAAAACTCCAACTTTTTTTTTTTTTTTTACCTCTTCAAAACTCTACAATTTTTTTTTTTTTTTTTTAACCTCTTCAAAACTCCAAATTTTTTTTTTTTTTTTACCTCTTCAAAACTCCAACATTGATTTTTTGTTCCTTTTTCTACCTCTTCAAAACTCCACAATTTTTTTTATTTTTTTTTTTTACCTCTTCAAAACTCCAACTTTTTTTTTTTTACCTCTTCAAAACTCCAACATTGATTTTTTGTTCCTTTTTTTACCTCTTCAAAACTCAATTTTTTTTTATTTTTTTTACCTCTTCAAAACTCCAACTTTTTTTTTTTTTTACCTCTTCAAAACTCCAACATTGATTTTTTGTTCCTTTTTTTACATCTTCAAAACTCCAAATTTTTTTTTTTTTTTTTTACCTCTTCAAAACTCCAACTTTTTTTTTTTTTTTACCTCTTCAAAACTCTACAATTTTTTTTTTTTTTTTTTTTTTACCTCTTCAAAACTCCACAATTTTTTTTATTTTTTTTTTTTACCTCTTCAAAACTCCAACTTTTTTTTTTTTACCTCTTCAAAACTCCAACATTGATTTTTTGTTCCTTTTTTTACCTCTTCAAAACTCAATTTTTTTTTTTTTTTTTACCTCTTCAAAACTCCAACATTGATTTTTTGTTCCTTTTTTTACATCTTCAAAACTCCAATTTTTTTTTTTTTTTTTTTACCTCTTCAAAACTCCAACTTTTTTTTTTTTTTACCTCTTCAAAACTCCACAAATTTTTTTATATTTTTTTTACCTCTTCAAAACTCCACAATTTTTTATTTATTTTTTTTACCTCTTCAAAACTCCAACATTGATTTTTTGTTCCTTTTTTTACCTCTCCAAAACTCCAAATTTTTTTTTTTTTTTTTTACCTCTTCAAAACTCCAACTTTTTTTTTTTTTTTTTACCTCTTCAAAACTCTACAATTTATTATTTTTTTTTTTTTACCTCTTCAAAACTCCAACTTTTTTTTTTTTTTACCTCTTCAAAACTCCAACATTGATTTTTTGTTCCTTTTTTTACATCTTCAAAACTCCAAATTTTTTTTTTTTTTTTTTTTACCTCTTCAAAACTCCAACTTTTTTTTTTTTTTACCTCTTCAAAACTCTACAATTTTTTTTTTTTTTTTTTACCTCTTCAAAACTCTACAATTTTTTTTTTTTTTTTTTTTTACCTCTTCAAAACTCCAACTTTTTTTTTTTTTTTACCTCTTCAAAACTCTACAATTTTTTTTTTTTTTTTTTTTACCTCTTCAAAACTCCAACTTTTTTTTTTTTTACCTCTTCAAAACTCCAACTTTTTTTTTTTTTTTTTTTACCTCTTCAAAACTCCACAATTTTTTTTTTTTTTTTTTTTACCTCTTCAAAACTCCAACTTTTTTTTTTTTACCTCTTCAAAACTCCAACATTGATTTTTTGTTCCTTTTTTTACCTCTTCAAAACTCAATTTTTTTTTTTTTTTTTTACCTCTTCAAAACTCCAACTTTTTTTTTTTTTTTTACCTCTTCAAAACTCTACAATTTTTTTTTTTTTTTTTTTTACCTCTTCAAAACTCCAACTTTTTTTTTTTTTTTTTTTACCTCTTCAAAACTCCAACATTGATTTTTTGTTCCTTTTTTACCTCTTCAAAACTCTACAATTTTTTTTTTTTTTTTTTTTTACCTCTTCAAAACTCCAACTTTTTTTTTTTTTTTTACCTCTTCAAAACTCCAACTTTTTTTTTTTTTTTTTTTACCTCTTCAAAACTCCAACATTGATTTTTTGTTCCTTTTTTTACCTCTTCAAAACTCCACAATTTTTTTTTTTATTTTTTTTTACCTCTTCAAAACTCCAACATTTTTTTTTTTTTTACCTCTTCAAAACTCCAACATTGATTTTTTGTTCCTTTTTCTACCTCTTCAAAACTCCACAATTTTTTTTATTTTTTTTTTTTACCTCTTCAAAACTCCAACTTTTTTTTTTTTACCTCTTCAAAACTCCAACATTGATTTTTTGTTCCTTTTTTTACCTCTTCAAAACTCAATTTTTTTTTTTTTTTTTTACCTCTTCAAAACTCCAACTTTTTTTTTTTTTTACCTCTTCAAAACTCCAACATTGATTTTTTGTTCCTTTTTTTACATCTTCAAAACTCCAAATTTTTTTTTTTTTTTTTTACCTCTTCAAAACTCCAACTTTTTTTTTTTTTTTACCTCTTCAAAACTCTACAATTTTTTTTTTTTTTTTTTTACCTCTTCAAAACTCCACAATTTTTTTTATTTTTTTTTTTTACCTCTTCAAAACTCCAACTTTTTTTTTTTTACCTCTTCAAAACTCCAACATTGATTTTTTGTTCCTTTTTTTACCTCTTCAAAACTCAATTTTTTTTTTTTTTTTTACCTCTTCAAAACTCCAACATTGATTTTTTGTTCCTTTTTTTACATCTTCAAAACTCCAAATTTTTTTTTTTTTTTTTTACCTCTTCAAAACTCCAACTTTTTTTTTTTTTTTACCTCTTCAAAACTCTACAATTTTTTTTTTTTTTTTTTTTACCTCTTCAAAACTCCACAATTTTTTTTATTTTTTTTTTTTACCTCTTCAAAACTCCAACTTTTTTTTTTTTACCTCTTCAAAACTCCAACATTGATTTTTTGTTCCTTTTTTTACCTCTTCAAAACTCAATTTTTTTTTTTTTTTTTACCTCTTCAAAACTCCAACTTTTTTTTTTTTTTTACCTCTTCAAAACTCCACAAATTTTTTTATATTTTTTTTACCTCTTCAAAACTCCACAATTTTTTATTTATTTTTTTTACCTCTTCAAAACTCCAACATTGATTTTTTGTTCCTTTTTTTACCTCTCCAAAACTCCAAATTTTTTTTTTTTTTTTTTACCTCTTCAAAACTCCAACTTTTTTTTTTTTTTTTTACCTCTTCAAAACTCTACAATTTATTATTTTTTTTTTTTTACCTCTTCAAAACTCCAACTTTTTTTTTTTTTTTTTACCTCTTCAAAACTCTACAATTTTTTTTTTTTTTTTTTTACCTCTTCAAAACTCCAACTTTTTTTTTTTTTTTTACCTCTTCAAAACTCTACAATTTTTTTTTTTTTTTTTTTTTACCTCTCCAAAACTCCAACTTTTTTTTTTTTTTTTTACCTCTTCAAAACTCTACAATTTTTTTTTTTTTTTTTTTACCTCTTCAAAACTCCAACTTTTTTTTTTTTTTTTTTTACCTCTTCAAAACTCCAACATTGATTTTTTGTTCCTTTTTTTACCTCTTCAAAACTCCACAATTATTTTTTTTTTTTTTTTTACCTCTTCAAAACTCCAACATTTTTTTTTTTTTACCTCTTCAAAACTCCAACATTGATTTTTTGTTCTTTTTTCTACCTCTTCAAAACTCCACAATTTTTTTTTTTTTTTTTTTTTACCTCTTCAAAACTCCAACTTTTTTTTTTTTACCTCTTCAAAACTCCAACATTGATTTTTTGTTCCTTTTTTTACCTCTTCAAAACTCAATTTTTTTTTTTTTTTTTTACCTCTTCAAAACTCCAACTTTTTTTTTTTTTTTTACCTCTTCAAAACTCTACAATTTTTTCTTTTTTTTTTTTACCTCTTCAAAACTCCAACATTGATTTTTTGTTCCTTTTTTTACCTCTTCAAAACTCAATTTTTTTTTTTTTTTTTACCTCTTCAAAACTCTAACTTTTTTTTTTTTACCTCTTCAAAACTCCAACTTTTTTTTTTTTTTACCTCTTCAAAACTCCAACATTGATTTTTTGTTCCTTTTTTTACATCTTCAAAACTCCAAATTTTTTTTTTTTTTTTTTACCTCTTCAAAACTCCAACTTTTTTTTTTTTTTTACCTCTTCAAAACTCTACAATTTTTTTTTTTTTTTTTTTACCTCTTCAAAACTCCAAATTTTTTTTTTTTTTTTACCTCTTCAAAACTCCAACTTTTTTTTTTTTTTTTACCTCTTCAAAACTCTACAATTTTTTTTTTTTTTTTTTTTACCTCTTCAAAACTCCAACTTTTTTTTTTTTTACCTCTTCAAAACTCCAACTTTTTTTTTTTTTTTTTTACCTCTTCAAAACTCCAACATTGATTTTTTGTTCCTTTTTTTACCTCTTCAAAACTCCACAATTTTTTTTTTTTTTTTTTTTTACCTCTTCAAAACTCCAACATTTTTTTTTTTTTTACCTCTTCAAAACTCCAACATTGATTTTTTGTTCTTTTTTCTACCTCTTCAAAACTCCACAATTTTTTTTTTTATTTTTTTTTTACCTCTTCAAAACTCCAACATTGATTTTTTGTTCCTTTTTTTACCTCTTCAAAACTCCAACTTTTTTTTTTTTTTTTACCTCTTCAAAACTCCAACTTTTTTTTTTTTTTACCTCTTCAAAACTCCAACTTTTTTTTTTTTTTTTTTTACCTCTTCAAAACTCCAACATTGATTTTTTGTTCCTTTTTTACCTCTTCAAAACTCTACAATTTTTTTTTTTTTTTTTTTTTACCTCTTCAAAACTCCAACTTTTTTTTTTTTTTTACCTCTTCAAAACTCTACAATTTTTTTTTTTTTTTTTTTACCTCTTCAAAACTCCAATTTTTTTTTTTTTTTTTACCTCTTCAAAACTCCAACTTTTTTTTTTTTTTTTACCTCTTCAAAACTCCAACATTTTTTTTTTTTTTACCTCTTCAAAACTCCAACATTGATTTTTTGTTCCTTTTTCTACCTCTTCAAAACTCCACAATTTTTTTTTTTTTTTTTTTTACCTCTTCAAAACTCCAACATTTTTTTTTTTTACCTCTTCAAAACTCCAACATTGATTTTTTGTTCCTTTTTTTACCTCTTCAAAACTCCACAATTTTTTTTTTTTTTTTTTTTTACCTCTTCAAAACTCCAACATTTTTTTTTTTTTTACCTCTTCAAAACTCCAACATTGATTTTTTGTTCCTTTTTCTACCTCTTCAAAACTCCACAATTTTTTTTATTTTTTTTTTTACCTCTTCAAAACTCCAACTTTTTTTTTTTTTACCTCTTCAAAACTCCAACTTTTTTTTTTTTTTTTACCTCTTCAAAACTCTACAATTTTTTTTTATTTTTTTTTTTACCTCTTCAAAACTCCAACTTTTTTTTTTTTTTACCTCTTCAAAACTCCAACTTTTTTTTTTTTTTTTTTTACCTCTTCAAAACTCCAACATTGATTTTTTGTTCCTTTTTTTACCTCTTCAAAACTCCACAATTTTTTTTTTTTTTTTTTTTTACCTCTTCAAAACTCCAACATTTTTTTTTTTTTACCTCTTCAAAACTCCAAATTTTTTTTTTTTTTACCTCTTCAAAACTCCTAAATTTTTTTTTTTTTTTTTTTTTACCTCTTCAAAACTCCAACTTTTTTTTTTTTTTACCTCTTCAAAACTCCACAATTTTTTTTATATTTTTTTTACCTCTTCAAAACTCCACAATTTTTTATTTATTTTTTTTACCTCTTCAAAACTCCAACATTGATTTTTTGTTCCTTTTTTTACCTCTCCAAAACTCCAAATTTTTTTTTTTTTTTTTTACCTCTTCAAAACTCCAACTTTTTTTTTTTTTTTTTACCTCTTCAAAACTCTACAATTTATTATTATTTTTTTTTTACCTCTTCAAAACTCCAACTTTTTTTTTTTTTTACCTCTTCAAAACTCCAACATTGATTTTTTGTTCCTTTTTTTACATCTTCAAAACTCCAAATTTTTTTTTTTTTTTTTTTACCTCTTCAAAACTCCAACTTTTTTTTTTTTTTTACCTCTTCAAAACTCTACAATTTTTTTTTTTTTTTTTTACCTCTTCAAAACTCCAAATTTTTTTTTTTTTTTTACCTCTTCAAAACTCCAACTTTTTTTTTTTTTTTTACCTCTTCAAAACTCTACAATTTTTTTTTTTTTTTTTTTTTACCTCTTCAAAACTCCA
>NW_028258821.1:0-30235 GCF_982586985.1 Callionymus lyra
TTGATTTTTTGTTCCTTTTTTTACTCTTCAAAACTCCAAATTTTTTTTTTTTTTTTTTACCTCTTCAAAACTCAATTTTTTTTTTTTTTTTACCTCTTCAAAACTCCAACTTTTTTTTTTTTTTACCTCTTCAAAACTCCAACTTTTTTTTTTTTTTTTTTTACCTCTTCAAAACTCCACATTTTTTTTTTTTTTTTTTACCTCTTCAAAACTCCAACATTTTTTTTTTTTTTTACCTCTTCAAAACTCCAACATTGATTTTTTGTTCCTTTTTTTACCTCTTCAAAACTCCACAATTTTTTTTTTTTTTTTTTACCTCTTCAAAACTCCAACTTTTTATTTTTTTTTACCTCTTCAAAACTCTACAATTTTTTTTTTTTTTTTTTTTTACCTCTTCAAAACTCCAACATTGATTTTTTGTTCCTTTTTTTACCTCTTCAAAACTCCAAATTTTTTTTTTTTTTTTTACCTCTTCAAAACTCAATTTTTTTTTTTTTTTTACCTCTTCAAAACTACAACTTTTTTTTTTTTTTTACCTCTTCAAAACTCCAACTTTTTTTTTTTTTTTTTTTACCTCTTCAAAACTCCACAATTTTTTTTTTTTTTTTTTACCTCTTCAAAACTCCAACTTTTTTTTTTTTTTTACCTCTTCAAAACTCCAACATTGATTTTTTGTTCCTTTTTTTACCTCTTCAAAACTCCAATTTTTTTTTTTTTTTTTTTACCTCTTCAAAACTCAATTTTTTTTTTTTTTTTTTACCTCTTCAAAACTCCAACTTTTTTTTTTTTTTTTACCTCTTCAAATCTCTACAATTTTTTTTTTTTTTTTTTTTTTACCTCTTCAAAACTCCAACTTTTTTTTTTTTTTTTTTTACTCTTCAAAACTCCAACATTGATTTTTTGTTCCTTTTTTTACCTCTTCAAAACTCCACAATTTTTTTTTTTTTTTTTTTTTACCTCTTCAAAACTCCAACATTTTTTTTGTTTTTACCTCTTCAAAACTCCAACATTGATTTTTTGTTCCTTTTTTTACCTCTTCAAAACTCCACAGTTTTTTTTTTTTTTTTTTACCTCTTCAAAACTCCAACTTTTTTTTTTTTTTACCTCTTCAAAACTCCAACATTGATTTTTTGTTCCTTTTTTTACCTCTTCAAAACTCCAAATTTTTTTTTTTTTTTTTTTTACCTCTTCAAAACTCAATTTCTTTTTTTTTTTTACCTCTTCAAAACTCCAACATTGATTTTTTGTTCCTTTTTTTACCTCTTCAAAACTCCAAATTTTTTTTTTTTTTACCTCTTCAAAACTCCACAATTTTTTTTTTTTTTTTTTTACCTCTTCAAAACTCCACAATTTTTTTTTTTTTTTTTACCTCTTCAAAACTCCAACTTTTTTTTTTTTTTACCTCTTCAAAACTCCAACATTGATTTTTTGTTCCTTTTTTTACCTCTTCAAAACTCCAATTTTTTTTTTTTTTTTTTTACCTCTTCAAAACTCCACAATTTTTTTTTTTTTTTTTCCTCTTCAAAACTCCAACTTTTTTTTTTTTTACCTCTTCAAAACTCCAACTTTTTTTTTTTTTTTTTTTACCTCTTCAAAACTCCAACATTGATTTTTTGTTCCTTTTTTTACCTCTTCAAAACTCCACAATTTTTTTTTTTTTTTTTTTACCTCTTCAAAACTCCAACTTTTTATTTTTTTTTACCTCTTCAAAACTCTACAATTTTTTTTTTTTTTTTTTTACCTCTTCAAAACTCCAACTTTTTTTTTTTTTTTACCTCTTCAAAACTCCAACATTGATTTTTTGTTCCTTTTTTTTACCTCTTCAAAACTCCAAATTTTTTTTTTTTTTTTTACCTCTTCAAAACTCAATTTTTTTTTTTTTTTTTTACCTCTTCAAAACTACAACTTTTTTTTTTTTTTTACCTCTTCAAAACTCCAACTTTTTTTTTTTTTTTTTTTACCTCTTCAAAACTCCAACATTTTTTTTTTTTTTACCTCTTCAAAACTCCAACATTGATTTTTTGTTCCTTTTTTTACCTCTTCAAAACTCCACAATTTTTTTTTTTTTTTTTTTACCTCTTCAAAACTCCAACTTTTTATTTTTTTTTACCTCTTCAAAACTCTACAATTTTTTTTTTTTTTTTTTTTTACCTCTTCAAAACTCCAACATTGATTTTTTGTTCCTTTTTTTACCTCTTCAAAACTCCAAATTTTTTTTTTTTTTTTTTACTTCTTCAAAACTCAATTTTTTTTTTTTTTTTACCTCTTCAAAACTACAACTTTTTTTTTTTTTTACCTCTTCAAAACTCCAACTTTTTTTTTTTTTTTTTTTTTACCTCTTCAAAACTCCACAATTTTTTTTTTTTTTTTTTACCTCTTCAAAACTCCAACTTTTTTTTTTTTTTACCTCTTCAAAACTCCAACATTGATTTTTTGTTCCTTTTTTTACCTCTTCAAAACTCCAATTTTTTTTTTTTTTTTTTTACCTCTTCAAAACTCAATTTTTTTTTTTTTTTTTTACCTCTTCAAAACTCCAACTTTTTTTTTTTTTTTTACCTCTTCAAATCTCTACAATTTTTTTTTTTTTTTTTTTTTACCTCTTCAAAACTCCAACTTTTTTTTTTTTTACCTCTTCAAAACTCCAACTTTTTTTTTTTTTTTTTTTACCTCTTCAAAACTCCAACATTGATTTTTTGTTCCTTTTTTTACCTCTTCAAAACTCCACAATTTTTTTTTTTTTTTTTTTTTACCTCTTCAAAACTCCAACATTTTTTTTGTTTTTACCTCTTCAAAACTCCAACATTGATTTTTTGTTCCTTTTTTTACCTCTTCAAAACTCCACAGTTTTTTTTTTTTTTTTTTACCTCTTCAAAACTCCACAATTTTTTTTTTTTTTTTTTTTACCTCTTCAAAACTCCACAATTTTTTTTTTTTTTTTTTACCTATTCAAAACTCCAACATTGATTTTTTGTTCCTTTTTTTACCTCTTCAAAACTCCAATTTTTTTTTTTTTTTTTTTACCTCTTCAAAACTCAATTTTTTTTTTTTTTTTTACCTCTTCAAAACTACAACTTTTTTTTTTTTTTTTTTTACCTCTTCAAAACTCCACAATTTTTTTTTTTATTTTTTTTTACCTCTTCAAAAATCTAACTTTTTTTTTTTTTACCTCTTCAAAACTCCAACATTGATTTTCTGTTCCTTTTTTTACCTCTTCAAAACTCCACAATTTTTTTTTTTTTTTTTTTTACCTCTTCAAAACTCCAACTTTTTATTTTTTTTACCTCTTCAAAACTCTACAATTTTTTTTTTTTTTTTTTTTTTACCTCTTCAAAACTCCAACTTTTTTTTTTTTTTACCTCTTCAAAACTCCAACATTGATTTTTTGTTCCTTTTTTTACCTCTTCAAAACTCCAAATTTTTTTTTTTTTTTTTACCTCTTCAAAACTCAATTTTTTTTTATTTTTTTTACCTCTTCAAAACTACAACTTTTTTTTTTTTTTTTACCTCTTCAAAACTCTACAATTTTTTTTTTTTTTTTTTTTTACCTCTTCAAAACTCCAACTTTTTTTTTTTTTTTTTTTACCTCTTCAAAACTCCACAATTTTTTTTTTTTTTTTTTTTTACCTCTTCAAAACTCCAACATTTTTTTTTTTTTTACCTCTTCAAAACTCCAACATTGATTTTTTGTTCCTTTTTTTACCTCTTCAAAACTCCACAATTTTTTTTTTTTTTTTTTTTACCTCTTCAAAACTCCAACATTTTATTTTTTTTTACCTCTTCAAAACTCTACAATTTTTTTTTTTTTTTTTTTTTTACCTCTTCAAAACTCCAACATTTTTTTTTTTTTTTACCTCTTCAAAACTCCAACATTGATTTTTTGTTCCTTTTTTTACCTCTTCAAAACTCCAACATTGATTTTTTGTTCCTTTTTTTACCTCTTCAAAACTCAATTTTTTTTATTTTTTTTTTTTACCTCTTCAAAACTCAATTTTTTTTTTTTTTTTTTTTTACCTCTTCAAAACTCCAACATTGATTTTTTGTTCCTTTTTTTACCTCTTCAAAACTCCACAGTTTTTTTTTGTTTTTTTTTACCTCTTCAAAACTCCAACTTTTTATTTTTTTTTACCTCTTCAAAACTCTACAATTTTTTTTTTTTTTTTTTTTACCTCTTCAAAACTCCAACTTTTTTTTTTTTTACCTCTTCAAAACTCCAACATTGATTTTTTGTTCCTTTTTTTACCTCTTCAAAACTCCACAGTTTTTTTGTTTTTTTTTTTACCTCTTCAAAACTCCAACTTTTTATTTTTTTTTACCTCTTCAAAACTCTACAATTTTTTTTTTTTTTTTTTTTACCTCTTCAAAACTCCAACTTTTTTTTTTTTTACCTCTTCAAAACTCCAACATTGATTTTTTGTTCCTTTTTTTACCTCTTCAAAACTCCAAATTTTTTTTTTTTTTTTTTTACCTCTTCAAAACTCAATTTTTTTTTTTTTTTTTACCTCTTCAAAACTCCAACTTTTTTTTTTTTTTTTTTTACCTCTTCAAAACTCCACAATTTTTTTTTTTTTTTTTTTTTACCTCTTCAAAACTCCAACATTTTTTTTGTTTTTACCTCTTCAAAACTCCAACATTGATTTTTTGTTCCTTTTTTTACCTCTTCAAAACTCCACAGTTTTTTTTTTTTTTTTTTTACCTCTTCAAAACTCCAACTTTTTATTTTTTTTTACCTCTTCAAAACTCTACAATTTTTTTTTTATTTTTTTTTACCTCTTCAAAACTCCAACTTTTTTTTTTTTTTACCTCTTCAAAACTCCAACATTGATTTTTTGTTCCTTTTTTTACCTCTTCAAAACTCCAAATTTTTTTTTTTTTTTTTTTACCTCTTCAAAACTCAATTTTTTTTTTTTTTTTACCTCTTCAAAACTACAACTTTTTTTTTTTTTTACCTCTTCAAAACTCCAACTTTTTTTTTTTTTTTTTTTACCTCTTCAAAACTCCACAATTTTTTTTTTTTTTTTTTTACCTCTTCAAAACTCCACAATTTTTTTTTTTTTTTTTTACCTCTTCAAAACTCCAACTTTTTTTTTTTTTACCTCTTCAAAACTCCAACTTTTTTTTTTTTTTTTACCTCTTCAAAACTCTACAATTTTTTTTTTTTTTTTTTTTACCTCTTCAAAACTCCAACTTTTTTTTTTTTTACCTCTTCAAAACTCCAACTTTTTTTTTTTTTTTTTTTACCTCTTCAAAACTCCAACATTGATTTTTTGTTCCTTTTTTTACCTCTTCAAAACTCCACAATTTTTTTTTTTTTTTTTTTTTACCTCTTCAAAACTCCAACATTTTTTTTGTTTTTACCTCTTCAAAACTCCAACATTGATTTTTTGTTCCTTTTTTTACCTCTTCAAAACTCCACAGTTTTTTTTTTTTTTTTTACCTCTTCAAAACTCCAACTTTTTATTTTTTTTTACCTCTTCAAAACTCTACAATTTTTTTTTTTTTTTTTTTTACCTCTTCAAAACTCCAACTTTTTTTTTTTTTTACCTCTTCAAAACTCCAACATTGATTTTTTGTTCCTTTTTTTACCTCTTCAAAACTCCAATTTTTTTTTATTTTTTTTTTTACCTCTTCAAAACTCAATTTTTTTTTTTTTTTTACCTCTTCAAAACTACAACTTTTTTTTTTTTTTACCTCTTCAAAACTCCAACTTTTTTTTTTTTTTTTTTACCTCTTCAAAACTCCACAATTTTTTTTTTTTTTTTTTTTACCTCTTCAAAACTCCACAATTTTTTTTTTTTTTTTTTACCTCTTCAAAACTCCAACTTTTTTTTTTTTTTACCTCTTCAAAACTCCAACATTGATTTTTTGTTCCTTTTTTTACCTCTTCAAAACTCCAATTTTTTTTTTTTTTTTTTTACCTCTTCAAAACTCAATTTTTTTTTTTTTACCTCTTCAAAACTCCAACTTTTTTTTTTTTTTTTTACCTCTTCAAAACTCTACAATTTTTTTTTTTTTTTTTTTACCTCTTCAAAACTCCAACTTTTTTTTTTTTTACCTCTTCAAAACTCCAACTTTTTTTTTTTTTTTTTTTACCTCTTCAAAACTCCAACATTGATTTTTTGTTCCTTTTTTTACCTCTTCAAAACTCCACAATTTTTTTTTTTTTTTTTTTTTACCTCTTCAAAACTCCAACATTTTTTTTTGTTTTTACCTCTTCAAAACTCCAACATTGATTTTTTGTTCCTTTTTTTACCTCTTCAAAACTCCACAGTTTTTTTGTTTTTTTTTTTACCTCTTCAAAACTCCAACTTTTTATTTTTTTTTACGTCTTCAAAACTCTACAATTTTTTTTTTTTTTTTTTTTACCTCTTCAAAACTCCAACTTTTTTTTTTTTTACCTCTTCAAAACTCCAACATTGATTTTTTGTTCCTTTTTTTACCTCTTCAAAACTCCACAGTTTTTTTTTTTTTTTTTTTACCTCTTCAAAACTCCAACTTTTTATTTTTTTTTACCTCTTCAAAACTCTACAATTTTTTTTTTTTTTTTTTTTTACCTCTTCAAAACTCCAACTTTTTTTTTTTTTACCTCTTCAAAACTCCAACATTGATTTTTTGTTCCTTTTTTTACCTCTTCAAAACTCCAAATTTTTTTTTTTTTTTTTTTTTACCTCTTCAAAACTCAATTTTTTTTTTTTTTTTTACCTCTTCAAAACTACAACTTTTTTTTTTTTTTACCTCTTCAAAACTCCAACTTTTTTTTTTTTTTTTTTTACCTCTTCAAAACTCCACAATTTTTTTTTTTTTTTTTTTTACCTCTTCAAAACTCCAACATTTTTTTTGTTTTTACCTCTTCAAAACTCCAACATTGATTTTTTGTTCCTTTTTTTACCTCTTCAAAACTCCACAGTTTTTTTTTTTTTTTTTTTACCTCTTCAAAACTCTACAATTTTTTTTTTTTTTTTTTTTACCTCTTCAAAACTCCAACATTGATTTTTTGTTCCTTTTTTTACCTCTTCAAAACTCCAAATTTTTTTTTTTTTTTTTTTACCTCTTCAAAACTCAATTTTTTTTTTTTTTTTACCTCTTCAAAACTACAACTTTTTTTTTTTTTTACCTCTTCAAAACTCCAACTTTTTTTTTTTTTTTTTTACCTCTTCAAAACTCCACAATTTTTTTTTTTTTTTTTTTACCTCTTCAAAACTCCACAATTTTTTTTTTTTTTTTTTACCTCTTCAAAACTCCAACTTTTTTTTTTTTTTACCTATTCAAAACTCCAACATTGATTTTTTGTTCCTTTTTTTACCTCTTCAAAACTCCAATTTTTTTTTTTTTTTTTTTACCTCTTCAAAACTCAATTTTTTTTTTTTTTTTTTACCTCTTCAAAACTACAACTTTTTTTTTTTTTTTTTTTACCTCTTCAAAACTCCACAATTTTTTTTTTTTTTTTTTTTTACCTCTTCAAAAATCTAACTTTTTTTTTTTTTACCTCTTCAAAACTCCAACATTGATTTTTTGTTCCTTTTTTTACCTCTTCAAAACTCCAACTTTTTTTTTTTTTACCTCTTCAAAACTCCAACATTGATTTTTTGTTCCTTTTTTTACCTCTTCAAAACTCCAAATTTTTTTTTTTTTTTTTTTTTACCTCTTCAAAACTCCAACTTTTTTTTTTTTTTTTTTTACCTCTTCAAAACTCCACAATTTTTTTTTTTTTTTTTTTTTACCTCTTCAAAACTCCAACATTTTTTTTGTTTTTACCTCTTCAAAACTCCAACATTGATTTTTTGTTCCTTTTTTTACCTCTTCAAAACTCCACAGTTTTTTTTTTTTTTTTTTTACCTCTTCAAAACTCTACAATTTTTTTTTTTTTTTTTTTACCTCTTCAAAACTCAATTTTTTTTTTTTTTTTACCTCTTCAAAACTCCAACTTTTTTTTTTTTTTACCTCTTCAAAACTCCAACTTTTTTTTTTTTTTTTTTACCTCTTCAAAACTCCACAATTTTTTTTTTTTTTTTTTTACCTCTTCAAAACTCCACAATTTTTTTTTTTTTTTTTTACCTCTTCAAAACTCCAACTTTTTTTTTTTTTTACCTATTCAAAACTCCAACATTGATTTTTTGTTCCTTTTTTTACCTCTTCAAAACTCCAATTTTTTTTTTTTTTTTTTTTACCTCTTCAAAACTCAATTTTTTTTTTTTTTTTTTACCTCTTCAAAACTACAACTTTTTTTTTTTTTTTTTTTACCTCTTCAAAACTCCACAATTTTTTTTTTTTTTTTTTTTTACCTCTTCAAAAATCTAACTTTTTTTTTTTTTACCTCTTCAAAACTCCAACATTGATTTTTTGTTCCTTTTTTTACCTCTTCAAAACTCCACAATTTTTTTTTTTTTTTTTTTTACCTCTTCAAAACTCCAACTTTTTATTTTTTTTTACCTCTTCAAAACTCTACAATTTTTTTTTTTTTTTTTTTTTACCTCTTCAAAACTCCAACTTTTTTTTTTTTTTACCTCTTCAAAACTCCAACATTGATTTTTTGTTCCTTTTTTTACCTCTTCAAAACTCCAAATTTTTTTTTTTTTTTTTTACCTCTTCAAAACTCAATTTTTTTTTTTTTTTTTTACCTCTTCAAAACTACAACTTTTTTTTTTTTTTTACCTCTTCAAAACTCCAACTTTTTTTTTTTTTTTTTTTACCTCTTCAAAACTCCACAATTTTTTTTTTTTTTTTTTTTTACCTCTTCAAAACTCCAACATTTTTTTTTTTTTTACCTCTTCAAAACTCCAACATTGATTTTTTGTTCCTTTTTTTACCTCTTCAAAACTCCACAATTTTTTTTTTTTTTTTTTTACCTCTTCAAAACTCCAACTTTTTATTTTTTTTTACCTCTTCAAAACTCTACAATTTTTTTTTTTTTTTTTTTTACCTCTTCAAAACTCCAACATTGATTTTTTGTTCCTTTTTTTACCTCTTCAAAACTCCAAATTTTTTTTTTTTTTTTTTTACCTCTTCAAAACTCAATTTTTTTTTTTTTTTACCTCTTCAAAACTCCAACTTTTTTTTTTTTTACCTCTTCAAAACTCCAACATTGATTTTTTGTTCCTTTTTTTACCTCTTCAAAACTCCACAGTTTTTTTTTTTTTTTTTTTACCTCTTCAAAACTCCAACTTTTTTTTTTTTTTACCTCTTCAAAACTCCAACATTGATTTTTTGTTCCTTTTTTTACCTCTTCAAAACTCCAAATTTTTTTTTTTTTTTTTTTTACCTCTTCAAAACTCAATTTCTTTTTTTTTTTTTACCTCTTCAAAACTACAACTTTTTTTTTTTTTTACCTCTTCAAAACTCCAACTTTTTTTTTTTTTTTTTTTACCTCTTCAAAACTCCACAATTTTTTTTTTATTTTTTTTTTACCTCTTCAAAACTCCACAATTTTTTTTTTTTTTTTTTACCTCTTCAAAACTCCAACTTTTTTTTTTTTTTTTACCTCTTCAAAACTCTACAATTTTTTTTTTTTTTTTTTTTTACCTCTTCAAAACTCCAACTTTTTTTTTTTTTACCTCTTCAAAACTCCAACTTTTTTTTTTTTTTTTTTTACCTCTTCAAAACTCCAACATTGATTTTTTGTTCCTTTTTTTACCTCTTCAAAACTCCAAATTTTTTTTTTTTTTTTTACCTCTTCAAAACTCAATTTTTTTTTTTTTTTTTTACCTCTTCAAAACTCCAACATTGATTTTTTGTTCCTTTTTTTACCTCTTCAAAACTCCACAGTTTTTTTTTTTTTTTTTTACCTCTTCAAAACTCCAACTTTTTTTTTTTTTTACCTCTTCAAAACTCCAACATTGATTTTTTGTTCCTTTTTTTACCTCTTCAAAACTCCAAATTTTTTTTTTTTTTTTTTTTACCTCTTCAAAACTCAATTTCTTTTTTTTTTTTTACCTCTTCAAAACTACAACTTTTTTTTTTTTTTACCTCTTCAAAACTCCAACTTTTTTTTTTTTTTTTTTTACCTCTTCAAAACTCCACAATTTTTTTTTTTTTTTTTTTTTACCTCTTCAAAACTCCACAATTTTTTTTTTTTTTTTTTACCTCTTCAAAACTCCAACTTTTTTTTCTTTTTACCTCTTCAAAACTCCAACTTTTTTTTTTTTTTTTTTTACCTCTTCAAAACTCCACAATTTTTTTTTTTTTTTTTTTTTACCTCTTCAAAACTCCAACATTTTTTTTTTTTTTACCTCTTCAAAACTCCAACATTGATTTTTTGTTCCTTTTTTTACCTCTTCAAAACTCCACAATTTTTTTTTTTTTTTTTTTACCTCTTCAAAACTCCAACTTTTTATTTTTTTTTACCTCTTCAAAACTCTACAATTTTTTTTTTTTTTTTTTTACCTCTTCAAAACTCCAACATTGATTTTTTGTTCCTTTTTTTACCTCTTCAAAACTCCAAATTTTTTTTTTTTTTTTTTTACCTCTTCAAAACTCAATTTTTTTTTTTTTTTTACCTCTTCAAAACTACAACTTTTTTTTTTTTTTACCTCTTCAAAACTCCAACTTTTTTTTTTTTTTTTTTTACCTCTTCAAAACTCCACAATTTTTTTTTTTTTTTTTTTACCTCTTCAAAACTCCAACTTTTTTTTTTTTTTACCTCTTCAAAACTCCAACATTGATTTTTTGTTCCTTTTTTTACCTCTTCAAAACTCCAATTTTTTTTTTTTTTTTTTTACCTCTTCAAAACTCAATTTTTTTTTTTTTTTTTTACCTCTTCAAAACTCCAACTTTTTTTTTTTTTTTTACCTCTTCAAATCTCTACAATTTTTTTTTTTTTTTTTTTTTACCTCTTCAAAACTCCAACTTTTTTTTTTTTTTACCTCTTCAAAACTCCAACATTGATTTTTTGTTCCTTTTTTTACCTCTTCAAAACTCCAAATTTTTTTTTTTTTTTTTACCTCTTCAAAACTCAATTTTTTTTTTTTTTTTTTACCTCTTCAAAACTCCAACATTGATTTTTTGTTCCTTTTTTTACCTCTTCAAAACTCCACAGTTTTTTTTTTTTTTTTTTTACCTCTTCAAAACTCCAACTTTTTTTTTTTTTTACCTCTTCAAAACTCCAACATTGATTTTTTGTTCCTTTTTTTACCTCTTCAAAACTCCAAATTTTTTTTTTTTTTTTTTTTACCTCTTCAAAACTCAATTTCTTTTTTTTTTTTTACCTCTTCAAAACTACAACTTTTTTTTTTTTTTACCTCTTCAAAACTCCAACTTTTTTTTTTTTTTTTTTTACCTCTTCAAAACTCCACAATTTTTTTTTTTTTTTTTTTTTACCTCTTCAAAACTCCACAATTTTTTTTTTTTTTTTTTACCTCTTCAAAACTCCAACTTTTTTTTTTTTTTTTACCTCTTCAAAACTCTACAATTTTTTTTTTTTTTTTTTTTTACCTCTTCAAAACTCCAACTTTTTTTTTTTTTACCTCTTCAAAACTCCAACTTTTTTTTTTTTTTTTTTTACCTCTTCAAAACTCCAACATTGATTTTTTGTTCCTTTTTTTACCTCTTCAAAACTCCAAATTTTTTTTTTTTTTTTTACCTCTTCAAAACTCAATTTTTTTTTTTTTTTTTACCTCTTCAAAACTCCAACATTGATTTTTTGTTCCTTTTTTTACCTCTTCAAAACTCCACAGTTTTTTTTTTTTTTTTTTTACCTCTTCAAAACTCCAACTTTTTTTTTTTTTTACCTCTTCAAAACTCCAACATTGATTTTTTGTTCCTTTTTTTACCTCTTCAAAACTCCAAATTTTTTTTTTTTTTTTTTTTACCTCTTCAAAACTCAATTTCTTTTTTTTTTTTTACCTCTTCAAAACTACAACTTTTTTTTTTTTTTACCTCTTCAAAACTCCAACTTTTTTTTTTTTTTTTTTACCTCTTCAAAACTCCACAATTTTTTTTTTTTTTTTTTTTACCTCTTCAAAACTCCACAATTTTTTTTTTTTTTTTTTACCTCTTCAAAACTCCAACTTTTTTTTTTTTTTACCTCTTCAAAACTCCAACTTTTTTTTTTTTTTTTTTTACCTCTTCAAAACTCCACAATTTTTTTTTTTTTTTTTTTTTACCTCTTCAAAACTCCAACATTTTTTTTTTTTTTACCTCTTCAAAACTCCAACATTGATTTTTTGTTCCTTTTTTTACCTCTTCAAAACTCCACAATTTTTTTTTTTTTTTTTTTACCTCTTCAAAACTCCAACTTTTTATTTTTTTTTACCTCTTCAAAACTCTACAATTTTTTTTTTTTTTTTTTTTACCTCTTCAAAACTCCAACATTGATTTTTTGTTCCTTTTTTTACCTCTTCAAAACTCCAAATTTTTTTTTTTTTTTTTTTACCTCTTCAAAACTCAATTTTTTTTTTTTTTTACCTCTTCAAAACTACAACTTTTTTTTTTTTTACCTCTTCAAAACTCCAACTTTTTTTTTTTTTTTTTTTACCTCTTCAAAACTCCACAATTTTTTTTTTTTTTTTTACCTCTTCAAAACTCCAACTTTTTTTTTTTTTTACCTCTTCAAAACTCCAACATTGATTTTTTGTTCCTTTTTTTACCTCTTCAAAACTCCAATTTTTTTTTTTTTTTTTTTACCTCTTCAAAACTCAATTTTTTTTTTTTTTTTTTACCTCTTCAAAACTCCAACTTTTTTTTTTTTTTTTACCTCTTCAAATCTCTACAATTTTTTTTTTTTTTTTTTTTTACCTCTTCAAAACTCCAACTTTTTTTTTTTTTACCTCTTCAAAACTCCAACTTTTTTTTTTTTTTTTTTTACCTCTTCAAAACTCCAACATTGATTTTTTGTTCCTTTTTTTACCTCTTCAAAACTCCACAATTTTTTTTTTTTTTTTTTTTTACCTCTTCAAAACTCCAACATTTTTTTTGTTTTTACCTCTTCAAAACTCCAACATTGATTTTTTGTTCCTTTTTTTACCTCTTCAAAACTCCACAGTTTTTTTTTTTTTTTTTTACCTCTTCAAAACTCCACAATTTTTTTTTTTTTTTTTTTTACCTCTTCAAAACTCCACAATTTTTTTTTTTTTTTTTTACCTCTTCAAAACTCCAACTTTTTTTTTTTTTACCTATTCAAAACTCCAACATTGATTTTTTGTTCCTTTTTTTACCTCTTCAAAACTCCAATTTTTTTTTTTTTTTTTTTACCTCTTCAAAACTCAATTTTTTTTTTTTTTTTTTACCTCTTCAAAACTACAACTTTTTTTTTTTTTTTTTTTACCTCTTCAAAACTCCACAATTGTGTTTTTTTTTTTTTTTTACCTCTTCAAAAATCTAACTTTTTTTTTTTTTACCTCTTCAAAACTCCAACATTGATTTTCTGTTCCTTTTTTTACCTCTTCAAAACTCCACAATTTTTTTTTTTTTTTTTTTTACCTCTTCAAAACTCCAACTTTTTATTTTTTTTTACCTCTTCAAAACTCTACAATTTTTTTTTTTTTTTTTTTTTACCTCTTCAAAACTCCAACTTTTTTTTTTTTTTACCTCTTCAAAACTCCAACATTGATTTTTTGTTCCTTTTTTTACCTCTTCAAAACTCCAAATTTTTTTTTTTTTTTTTTTACCTCTTCAAAACTCAATTTTTTTTTTTTTTTTTACCTCTTCAAAACTACAACTTTTTTTTTTTTTTACCTCTTCAAAACTCCAACTTTTTTTTTTTTTTTTTTACCTCTTCAAAACTCCACAATTTTTTTTTTTTTTTTTTTTACCTCTTCAAAACTCCAACATTTTTTTTTTTTTTACCTCTTCAAAACTCCAACATTGATTTTTTGTTCCTTTTTTTACCTCTTCAAAACTCCACAATTTTTTTTTTTTTTTTTTACCTCTTCAAAACTCCAACTTTTTATTTTTTTTTACCTCTTCAAAACTCTACAATTTTTTTTTTTTTTTTTTTTTACCTCTTCAAAACTCCAACATTGATTTTTTGTTCCTTTTTTTACCTCTTCAAAACTCAATTTTTTTTTTTTTTTTACCTCTTCAAAACTACAACTTTTTTTTTTTTTTACCTCTTCAAAACTACAACTTTTTTTTTTTTTTTTTTACCTCTTCAAAACTCCACAATTTTTTTTTTTTTTTTTTACCTCTTCAAAACTCCAACTTTTTTTTTTTTTTACCTCTTCAAAACTCCAACATTGATTTTTTGTTCCTTTTTTTACCTCTTCAAAACTCCAATTTTTTTTTTTTTTTTTTTACCTCTTCAAAACTCAATTTTTTTTTTTTTTTTTTACCTCTTCAAAACTCCAACTTTTTTTTTTTTTTTTACCTCTTCAAAACTACAACTTTTTTTTTTTTTTTTTTTACCTCTTCAAAACTCCACAATTTTTTTTTTTTTTTTTTACCTCTTCAAAACTCCAACTTTTTTTTTTTTTACCTCTTCAAAACTCCAACATTGATTTTTTGTTCCTTTTTTTACCTCTTCAAAACTCCAATTTTTTTTTTTTTTTTTTTACCTCTTCAAAACTCAATTTTTTTTTTTTTTTTTTACCTCTTCAAAACTCCAACTTTTTTTTTTTTTTTTACCTCTTCAAATCTCTACAATTTTTTTTTTTTTTTTTTTTTACCTCTTCAAAACTCCAACTTTTTTTTTTTTTACCTCTTCAAAACTCCAACTTTTTTTTTTTTTTTTTTTACCTCTTCAAAACTCCAACATTGATTTTTTGTTCCTTTTTTTACCTCTTCAAAACTCCACAATTTTTTTTTTTTTTTTTTTTTTACCTCTTCAAAACTCCAACATTTTTTTTGTTTTTACCTCTTCAAAACTCCAACATTGATTTTTTGTTCCTTTTTTTACCTCTTCAAAACTCCACAGTTTTTTTTTTTTTTTTTTTACCTCTTCAAAACTCCAACTTTTTTTTTTTTTTACCTCTTCAAAACTCCAACATTGATTTTTTGTTCCTTTTTTTACCTCTTCAAAACTCCAAATTTTTTTTTTTTTTACCTCTTCAAAACTCCAACATTGATTTTTTGTTCCTTTTTTTACCTCTTCAAAACTCCACAGTTTTTTTTGTTTTTACCTCTTCAAAACTCCAACATTGATTTTTTGTTCCTTTTTTTACCTCTTCAAAACTCCACAGTTTTTTTTTTTTTTTTTTTACCTCTTCAAAACTACAACTTTTTTTTTTTTTTACCTCTTCAAAACTCCAACTTTTTTTTTTTTTTTTTTTACCTCTTCAAAACTCCACAATTTTTTTTTTTTTTTTTTTTACCTCTTCAAAACTCCACAATTTTTTTTTTTTTTTTTTACCTCTTCAAAACTCCAACTTTTTTTTTTTTTTACCTCTTCAAAACTCCAACATTGATTTTTTGTTCCTTTTTTTACCTCTTCAAAACTCCAATTTTTTTTTTTTTTTTTTACCTCTTCAAAACTCCACAATTTTTTTTTTTTTTTTTACCTCTTCAAAACTCCAACTTTTTTTTTTTTTACCTCTTCAAAACTCCAACTTTTTTTTTTTTTTTTTTTACCTCTTCAAAACTCCAACATTGATTTTTTGTTCCTTTTTTTACCTCTTCAAAACTCCACAATTTTTTTTTTTTTTTTTTTTTACCTCTTCAAAACTCCAACTTTTTATTTTTTTTTACCTCTTCAAAACTCTACAATTTTTTTTTTTTTTTTTTTTTACCTCTTCAAAACTCCAACTTTTTTTTTTTTTTTACCTCTTCAAAACTCCAACATTGATTTTTTGTTCCTTTTTTTACCTCTTCAAAACTCCAAATTTTTTTTTTTTTTTTTTACCTCTTCAAAACTCAATTTTTTTTTTTTTTTTTTACCTCTTCAAAACTACAACTTTTTTTTTTTTTTACCTCTTCAAAACTCCAACTTTTTTTTTTTTTTTTTTTACCTCTTCAAAACTCCAACTTTTTATTTTTTTTTACCTCTTCAAAACTCTACAATTTTTTTTTTTTTTTTTTTTTACCTCTTCAAAACTCCAACATTGATTTTTTGTTCCTTTTTTTACCTCTTCAAAACTCCAAATTTTTTTTTTTTTTTTTTTACCTCTTCAAAACTCAATTTTTTTTTTTTTTTTACCTCTTCAAAACTACAACTTTTTTTTTTTTTTACCTCTTCAAAACTCCAACTTTTTTTTTTTTTTTTTTTACCTCTTCAAAACTCCACAATTTTTTTTATTTTTTTTTACCTCTTCAAAACTCCAACTTTTTTTTTTTTTTACCTCTTCAAAACTCCAACATTGATTTTTTGTTCCTTTTTTTACCTCTTCAAAACTCCAATTTTTTTTTATTTTTTTTTACCTCTTCAAAACTCAATTTTTTTTTTTTTTTTTTACCTCTTCAAAACTCCAACTTTTTTTTTTTTTTTACCTCTTCAAATCTCTACAATTTTTTTTTTTTTTTTTTTTTACCTCTTCAAAACTCCAACTTTTTTTTTTTTTACCTCTTCAAAACTCCAACTTTTTTTTTTTTTTTTTTTACCTCTTCAAAACTCCAACATTGATTTTTTGTTCCTTTTTTTACCTCTTCAAAACTCCACAATTTTTTTTTTTTTTTTTTTTTACCTCTTCAAAACTCCAACATTTTTTTTGTTTTTACCTCTTCAAAACTCCAACATTGATTTTTCGTTCCTTTTTTTACCTCTTCAAAACTCCACAGTTTTTTTTTTTTTTTTTTACCTCTTCAAAACTCCACAATTTTTTTTTTTTTTTTTTTTACCTCTTCAAAACTCCACAATTTTTTTTTTTTTTTTTTACCTCTTCAAAACTCCAACTTTTTTTTTTTTTTACCTATTCAAAACTCCAACATTGATTTTTTGTTCCTTTTTTTACCTCTTCAAAACTCCAATTTTTTTTTTTTTTTTTTTTACCTCTTCAAAACTCAATTTTTTTTTTTTTTTTTTACCTCTTCAAAACTACAACTTTTTTTTTTTTTTTTTTTACCTCTTCAAAACTCCACAATTTTTTTTTTTTTTTTTTTTTTACCTCTTCAAAAATCTAACTTTTTTTTTTTTTACCTCTTCAAAACTCCAACATTGATTTTCTGTTCCTTTTTTTACCTCTTCAAAACTCCACAATTTTTTTTTTTTTTTTTTTTACCTCTTCAAAACTCCAACTTTTTATTTTTTTTTACCTCTTCAAAACTCTACAATTTTTTTTTTTTTTTTTTTTTACCTCTTCAAAACTCCAACTTTTTTTTTTTTTTACCTCTTCAAAACTCCAACATTGATTTTTTGTTCCTTTTTTTACCTCTTCAAAACTCCAAATTTTTTTTTTTTTTTTTTACCTCTTCAAAACTCAATTTTTTTTTTTTTTTTTTTACCTCTTCAAAACTACAACTTTTTTTTTTTTTACCTCTTCAAAACTCCAACTTTTTTTTTTTTTTTTTTTACCTCTTCAAAACTCCACAATTTTTTTTTTTTTTTTTTTTTACCTCTTCAAAACTCCAACATTTTTTTTTTTTTTACCTCTTCAAAACTCCAACATTGATTTTTTGTTCCTTTTTTTACCTCTTCAAAACTCTACAATTTTTTTTTTTTTTTTTTTTTACCTCTTCAAAACTCCAACATTGATTTTTTGTTCCTTTTTTTACCTCTTCAAAACTCAATTTTTTTTTTTTTTTTACCTCTTCAAAACTACAACTTTTTTTTTTTTTTACCTCTTCAAAACTCCAACTTTTTTTTTTTTTTTTTTTACCTCTTCAAAACTCCACAATTTTTTTTTTTTTTTTTTACCTCTTCAAAACTCCAACTTTTTTTTTTTTTTACCTCTTCAAAACTCCAACATTGATTTTTTGTTCCTTTTTTTACCTCTTCAAAACTCCAATTTTTTTTTTTTTTTTTTTACCTCTTCAAAACTCAATTTTTTTTTTTTTTTTTACCTCTTCAAAACTCCAACTTTTTTTTTTTTTTTTACCTCTTCAAATCTCTACAATTTTTTTTTTTTTTTTTTTTTACCTCTTCAAAACTCCAACTTTTTTTTTTTTTACCTCTTCAAAACTCCAACTTTTTTTTTTTTTTTTTTACCTCTTCAAAACTCCAACATTGATTTTTTGTTCCTTTTTTTACCTCTTCAAAACTCCACAATTTTTTTTTTTTTTTTTTTTTACCTCTTCAAAACTCCAACATTTTTTTTGTTTTTACCTCTTCAAAACTCCAACATTGATTTTTTGTTCCTTTTTTTACCTCTTCAAAACTCCACAGTTTTTTTTTTTTTTTTTTTACCTCTTCAAAACTCCAACTTTTTTTTTTTTTTACCTCTTCAAAACTCCAACATTGATTTTTTGTTCCTTTTTTTACCTCTTCAAAACTCCAAATTTTTTTTTTTTTTTTTTTTACCTCTTCAAAACTCAATTTCTTTTTTTTTTTTTACCTCTTCAAAACTACAACTTTTTTTTTTTTTTACCTCTTCAAAACTCCAACTTTTTTTTTTTTTTTTTTTACCTCTTTCAAAACTCCACAATTTTTTTTTTTTTTTTTTTACCTCTTCAAAACTCCACAATTTTTTTTTTTTTTTTTTACCTCTTCAAAACTCCAACTTTTTTTTTTTTTTTACCTCTTCAAAACTCCAACATTGATTTTTTGTTCCTTTTTTTACCTCTTCAAAACTCCAATTTTTTTTTTTTTTTTTTACCTCTTCAAAACTCCACAATTTTTTTTTTTTTTTTTTACCTCTTCAAAACTCCAACTTTTTTTTTTTTACCTCTTCAAAACTCCAACTTTTTTTTTTTTTTTTTTTACCTCTTCAAAACTCCAACATTGATTTTTTGTTCCTTTTTTTACCTCTTCAAAACTCCACAATTTTTTTTTTTTTTTTTTTTACCTCTTCAAAACTCCAACTTTTTTATTTTTTTTTACCTCTTCAAAACTCTACAATTTTTTTTTTTTTTTTTTTTTACCTCTTCAAAACTCCAACTTTTTTTTTTTTTTTACCTCTTCAAAACTCCAACATTGATTTTTTGTTCCTTTTTTTACCTCTTCAAAACTCCAAATTTTTTTTTTTTTTTTACCTCTTCAAAACTCAATTTTTTTTTTTTTTTTTTACCTCTTCAAAACTACAACTTTTTTTTTTTTTTACCTCTTCAAAACTCCAACTTTTTTTTTTTTTTTTTTTACCTCTTCAAAACTCCACAATTTTTTTTTTTTTTTTTTTTACCTCTTCAAAACTCCAACATTGATTTTTTGTTCCTTTTTTTACCTCTTCAAAACTCCAATTTTTTTTATTTTTTTTTTTACCTCTTCAAAACTCAATTTTTTTTTTTTTTTTACCTCTTCAAAACTACAACTTTTTTTTTTTTTTACCTCTTCAAAACTCCAACTTTTTTTTTTTTTTTTTTTACCTCTTCAAAACTCCACAATTTTTTTTTTTTTTTTTTTTACCTCTTCAAAACTCCAACTTTTTTTTTTTTTTTTTTTACCTCTTCAAAACTCTACAATTTTTTTTTTTTTTTTTTTTTACCTCTTCAAAACTCCAACTTTTTTTTTTTTTTTACCTCTTCAAAACTCCAACATTGATTTTTTGTTCCTTTTTTTACCTCTTCAAAACTCCAAATTTTTTTTTTTTTTTTTTACCTCTTCAAAACTCAATTTTTTTTTTTTTTTTACCTCTTCAAAACTACAACTTTTTTTTTTTTTACCTCTTCAAAACTCCAACTTTTTTTTTTTTTTTTTTTACCTCTTCAAAACTCCAACTTTTTATTTTTTTTTACCTCTTCAAAACTCTACAATTTTTTTTTTTTTTTTTTTTTACCTCTTCAAAACTCCAACATTGATTTTTTGTTCCTTTTTTTACCTCTTCAAAACTCCAAATTTTTTTTTTTTTTTTTTTACCTCTTCAAAACTCAATTTTTTTTTTTTTTTTACCTCTTCAAAACTACAACTTTTTTTTTTTTTTACCTCTTCAAAACTCCAACTTTTTTTTTTTTTTTTTTTACCTCTTCAAAACTCCACAATTTTTTTTATTTTTTTTTACCTCTTCAAAACTCCAACTTTTTTTTTTTTTTACCTCTTCAAAACTCCAACATTGATTTTTTGTTCCTTTTTTTACCTCTTCAAAACTCCAATTTTTTTTTTTTTTTTTTTACCTCTTCAAAACTCAATTTTTTTTTTTTTTTTTTACCTCTTCAAAACTCCAACTTTTTTTTTTTTTTTACCTCTTCAAATCTCTACAATTTTTTTTTTTTTTTTTTTTTACCTCTTCAAAACTCCAACTTTTTTTTTTTTTACCTCTTCAAAACTCCAACTTTTTTTTTTTTTTTTTTACCTCTTCAAAACTCCAACATTGATTTTTTGTTCCTTTTTTTACCTCTTCAAAACTCCACAATTTTTTTTTTTTTTTTTTTTTACCTCTTCAAAACTCCAACATTTTTTTGTTTTTACCTCTTCAAAACTCCAACATTGATTTTTTGTTCCTTTTTTTACCTCTTCAAAACTCCACAGTTTTTTTTTTTTTTTTTTACCTCTTCAAAACTCCACAATTTTTTTTTTTTTTTTTTTTTACCTCTTCAAAACTCCACAATTTTTTTTTTTTTTTTTTACCTCTTCAAAACTCCAACTTTTTTTTTTTTTTACCTATTCAAAACTCCAACATTGATTTTTTGTTCCTTTTTTTACCTCTTCAAAACTCCAATTTTTTTTTTTTTTTTTTTTACCTCTTCAAAACTCAATTTTTTTTTTTTTTTTTTACCTCTTCAAAACTACAACTTTTTTTTTTTTTTTTTTTACCTCTTCAAAACTCCACAATTTTTTTTTTTTTTTTTTTTACCTCTTCAAAAATCTAACTTTTTTTTTTTTTACCTCTTCAAAACTCCAACATTGATTTTCTGTTCCTTTTTTTACCTCTTCAAAACTCCACAATTTTTTTTTTTTTTTTTTTTACCTCTTCAAAACTCCAACTTTTTATTTTTTTTTACCTCTTCAAAACTCTACAATTTTTTTTTTTTTTTTTTTTACCTCTTCAAAACTCCAACTTTTTTTTTTTTTTACCTCTTCAAAACTCCAACATTGATTTTTTGTTCCTTTTTTTACCTCTTCAAAACTCCAAATTTTTTTTTTTTTTTTTACCTCTTCAAAACTCAATTTTTTTTTTTTTTTTTTACCTCTTCAAAACTACAACTTTTTTTTTTTTTTACCTCTTCAAAACTCCAACTTTTTTTTTTTTTTTTTTTACCTCTTCAAAACTCCACAATTTTTTTTTTTTTTTTTTTTTACCTCTTCAAAACTCCAACATTTTTTTTTTTTTTACCTCTTCAAAACTCCAACATTGATTTTTTGTTCCTTTTTTTACCTCTTCAAAACTCTACAATTTTTTTTTTTTTTTTTTTTTTACCTCTTCAAAACTCCAACATTGATTTTTTGTTCCTTTTTTTACCTCTTCAAAACTCAATTTTTTTTTTTTTTTTACCTCTTCAAAACTACAACTTTTTTTTTTTTTTACCTCTTCAAAACTCCAACTTTTTTTTTTTTTTTTTTTTACCTCTTCAAAACTCCACAATTTTTTTTTTTTTTTTTTACCTCTTCAAAACTCCAACTTTTTTTTTTTTTTACCTCTTCAAAACTCCAACATTGATTTTTTGTTCCTTTTTTTACCTCTTCAAAACTCCACAATTTTTTTTTTTTTTTTTTTTTACCTCTTCAAAACTCCAACATTTTTTTTGTTTTTACCTCTTCAAAACTCCAACATTGATTTTTTGTTCCTTTTTTTACCTCTTCAAAACTCCACAGTTTTTTTTTTTTTTTTTTTACCTCTTCAAAACTCCAACTTTTTTTTTTTTTTACCTCTTCAAAACTCCAACATTGATTTTTTGTTCCTTTTTTTACCTCTTCAAAACTCCAAATTTTTTTTTTTTTTTTTTTTACCTCTTCAAAACTCAATTTCTTTTTTTTTTTTTACCTCTTCAAAACTACAACTTTTTTTTTTTTTTACCTCTTCAAAACTCCAACTTTTTTTTTTTTTTTTTTTACCTCTTCAAAACTCCACAATTTTTTTTTTTTTTTTTTTACCTCTTCAAAACTCCACAATTTTTTTTTTTTTTTTTTACCTCTTCAAAACTCCAACTTTTTTTTTTTTTTTACCTCTTCAAAACTCCAACATTGATTTTTTGTTCCTTTTTTTACCTCTTCAAAACTCCAATTTTTTTTTTTTTTTTTACCTCTTCAAAACTCCACAATTTTTTTTTTTTTTTTTTACCTCTTCAAAACTCCAACTTTTTTTTTTTTTACCTCTTCAAAACTCCAACTTTTTTTTTTTTTTTTTTTTACCTCTTCAAAACTCCAACATTGATTTTTTGTTCCTTTTTTTACCTCTTCAAAACTCCACAATTTTTTTTTTTTTTTTTTTTACCTCTTCAAAACTCCAACTTTTTTATTTTTTTTTACCTCTTCAAAACTCTACAATTTTTTTTTTTTTTTTTTTTACCTCTTCAAAACTCCAACTTTTTTTTTTTTTTTACCTCTTCAAAACTCCAACATTGATTTTTTGTTCCTTTTTTTACCTCTTCAAAACTCCAAATTTTTTTTTTTTTTTTTACCTCTTCAAAACTCAATTTTTTTTTTTTTTTTTTACCTCTTCAAAACTACAACTTTTTTTTTTTTTTACCTCTTCAAAACTCCAACTTTTTTTTTTTTTTTTTTACCTCTTCAAAACTCCACAATTTTTTTTTTTTTTTTTTTTACCTCTTCAAAACTCCACATTTTTTTTTTTTTTTTTTTACCTCTTCAAAACTCCAACATTGATTTTTTGTTCCTTTTTTTACCTCTTCAAAACTCCACAATTTTTTTTTTTTTTTTTTACCTCTTCAAAACTCCAACTTTTTATTTTTTTTTACCTCTTCAAAACTCTACAATTTTTTTTTTTTTTTTTTTTTTACCTCTTCAAAACTCCAACATTGATTTTTTGTTCCTTTTTTTACCTCTTCAAAACTCCAATTTTTTTTATTTTTTTTTTACCTCTTCAAAACTCAATTTTTTTTTTTTTTTTACCTCTTCAAAACTACAACTTTTTTTTTTTTTTACCTCTTCAAAACTCCAACTTTTTTTTTTTTTTTTTTACCTCTTCAAAACTCCACAATTTTTTTTTTTTTTTTTTACCTCTTCAAAACTCCAACTTTTTTTTTTTTTTACCTCTTCAAAACTCCAACATTGATTTTTTGTTCCTTTTTTTACCTCTTCAAAACTCCAATTTTTTTTTTTTTTTTTTTACCTCTTCAAAACTCAATTTTTTTTTTTTTTTTTTACCTCTTCAAAACTCCAACTTTTTTTTTTTTTTTACCTCTTCAAAACTCCAACATTGATTTTTTGTTCCTTTTTTTACCTCTTCAAAACTCCACAATTTTTTTTTTTTTTTTTTTTACCTCTTCAAAACTCCACAATTTTTTTTTTTTTTTTTTACCTCTTCAAAACTCCAACTTTTTTTTTTTTTACCTATTCAAAACTCCAACATTGATTTTTTGTTCCTTTTTTTACCTCTTCAAAACTCCAATTTTTTTTTTTTTTTTTTTTACCTCTTCAAAACTCAATTTTTTTTTTTTTTTTTTACCTCTTCAAAACTACAACTTTTTTTTTTTTTTTTTTACCTCTTCAAAACTCCACAATTTTTTTTTTTTTTTTTTTTACCTCTTCAAAAATCTAACTTTTTTTTTTTTTACCTCTTCAAAACTCCAACATTGATTTTCTGTTCCTTTTTTTACCTCTTCAAAACTCCACAATTTTTTTTTTTTTTTTTTTTACCTCTTCAAAACTCCAACTTTTTATTTTTTTTTACCTCTTCAAAACTCTACAATTTTTTTTTTTTTTTTTTTTACCTCTTCAAAACTCCAACTTTTTTTTTTTTTTACCTCTTCAAAACTCCAACATTGATTTTTTGTTCCTTTTTTTACCTCTTCAAAACTCCAAATTTTTTTTTTTTTTTTTTACCTCTTCAAAACTCAATTTTTTTTTTTTTTTTTACCTCTTCAAAACTACAACTTTTTTTTTTTTTTACCTCTTCAAAACTCCAACTTTTTTTTTTTTTTTTTTTACCTCTTCAAAACTCCACAATTTTTTTTTTTTTTTTTTTTACCTCTTCAAAACTCCAACATTTTTTTTTTTTTTACCTCTTCAAAACTCCAACATTGATTTTTTGTTCCTTTTTTTACCTCTTCAAAACTCCACAATTTTTTTTTTTTTTTTTTTACCTCTTCAAAACTCCAACTTTTTATTTTTTTTTACCTCTTCAAAACTCTACAATTTTTTTTTTTTTTTTTTTTTACCTCTTCAAAACTCCAACATTGATTTTTTGTTCCTTTTTTTACCTCTTCAAAACTCCAAATTTTTTTTTTTTTTTTTTACCTCTTCAAAACTCAATTTTTTTTTTTTTTTTACCTCTTCAAAACTACAACTTTTTTTTTTTTTTACCTCTTCAAAACTCCAACTTTTTTTTTTTTTTTTTTTTACCTCTTCAAAACTCCACAATTTTTTATTTTTTTTTTTACCTCTTCAAAACTCCAACTTTTTTTTTTTTTTACCTCTTCAAAACTCCAACATTGATTTTTTGTTCCTTTTTTTACCTCTTCAAAACTCCAATTTTTTTTTTTTTTTTTTACCTCTTCAAAACTCAATTTTTTTTTTTTTTTTTTACCTCTTCAAAACTCCAACTTTTTTTTTTTTTTTTACCTCTTCAAATCTCTACAATTTTTTTTTTTTTTTTTTTTTACCTCTTCAAAACTTCAACTTTTTTTTTTTTTACCTCTTCAAAACTCCAACTTTTTTTTTTTTTTTTTTTACCTCTTCAAAACTCCAACATTGTTTTTTTGTTCCTTTTTTTACCTCTTCAAAACTCCACAATTTTTTTTTTTTTTTTTTTTTACCTCTTCAAAACTCCAACATTTTTTTTGTTTTTACCTCTTCAAAACTCCAACATTGATTTTTTGTTCCTTTTTTTACCTCTTCAAAACTCCACAGTTTTTTTTTTTTTTTTTTTACCTCTTCAAAACTCCAACTTTTTTTTTTTTTTACCTCTTCAAAACTCCAACATTGATTTTTTGTTCCTTTTTTTACCTCTTCAAAACTCCAAATTTTTTTTTTTTTTTTTTTTACCTCTTCAAAACTCAATTTCTTTTTTTTTTTTTACCTCTTCAAAACTACAACTTTTTTTTTTTTTTACCTCTTCAAAACTCCAACTTTTTTTTTTTTTTTTTTTTACCTCTTCAAAACTCCACAATTTTTTTTTTTTTTTTTTTTTACCTCTTCAAAACTCCACAATTTTTTTTTTTTTTTTTTACCTCTTCAAAACTCCAACTTTTTTTTTTTTTTACCTCTTCAAAACTCCAACATTGATTTTTTGTTCCTTTTTTTACCTCTTCAAAACTCCAATTTTTTTTTTTTTTTTTTTACCTCTTCAAAACTCCACAATTTTTTTTTTTTTTTTTTACCTCTTCAAAACTCCAACTTTTTTTTTTTTTACCTCTTCAAAACTCCAACTTTTTTTTTTTTTTTTTTTACCTCTTCAAAACTCCAACATTGATTTTTTGTTCCTTTTTTTACCTCTTCAAAACTCTACAATTTTTTTTTTTTTTTTTTTTACCTCTTCAAAACTCCAACATTGATTTTTTGTTCCTTTTTTTACCTCTTCAAAACTCCAAATTTTTTTTTTTTTTTTTTACCTCTTCAAAACTCAATTTTTTTTTTTTTTTTACCTCTTCAAAACTACAACTTTTTTTTTTTTTTACCTCTTCAAAACTCCAACTTTTTTTTTTTTTTTTTTTACCTCTTCAAAACTCCACAATTTTTTATTTTTTTTTTTACCTCTTCAAAACTCCAACTTTTTTTTTTTTTTACCTCTTCAAAACTCCAACATTGATTTTTTGTTCCTTTTTTTACCTCTTCAAAACTCCAATTTTTTTTTTTTTTTTTTACCTCTTCAAAACTCAATTTTTTTTTTTTTTTTTACCTCTTCAAAACTCCAACTTTTTTTTTTTTTTTTACCTCTTCAAATCTCTACAATTTTTTTTTTTTTTTTTTTTTACCTCTTCAAAACTTACACTTTTTTTTTTTTTACCTCTTCAAAACTCCAACTTTTTTTTTTTTTTTTTTTACCTCTTCAAAACTCCAACATTGATTTTTTGTTCCTTTTTTTACCTCTTCAAAACTCCACAATTTTTTTTTTTTTTTTTTTTTACCTCTTCAAAACTCCAACATTTTTTTTGTTTTTACCTCTTCAAAACTCCAACATTGATTTTTTGTTCCTTTTTTTACCTCTTCAAAACTCCACAGTTTTTTTTTTTTTTTTTTACCTCTTCAAAACTCCAACTTTTTTTTTTTTTTACCTCTTCAAAACTCCAACATTGATTTTTTGTTCCTTTTTTTACCTCTTCAAAACTCCAAATTTTTTTTTTTTTTTTTTTTACCTCTTCAAAACTCAATTTCTTTTTTTTTTTTTACCTCTTCAAAACTACAACTTTTTTTTTTTTTTACCTCTTCAAAACTCCAACTTTTTTTTTTTTTTTTTTTTACCTCTTCAAAACTCCACAATTTTTTTTTTTTTTTTTTTTTACCTCTTCAAAACTCCACAATTTTTTTTTTTTTTTTTTACCTCTTCAAAACTCCAACTTTTTTTTTTTTTTACCTCTTCAAAACTCCAACATTGATTTTTTGTTCCTTTTTTTACCTCTTCAAAACTCCAATTTTTTTTTTTTTTTTTTTACCTCTTCAAAACTCCACAATTTTTTTTTTTTTTTTTTACCTCTTCAAAACTCCAACTTTTTTTTTTTTTTTTTTACCTCTTCAAAACTCCAACATTGATTTTTTGTTCCTTTTTTTACCTCTTCAAAACTCCACAATTTTTTTTTTTTTTTTTTTTACCTCTTCAAAACTCCAACTTTTTATTTTTTTTTACCTCTTCAAAACTCTACAATTTTTTTTTTTTTTTTTTTTTTACCTCTTCAAAACTCCAACTTTTTTTTTTTTTTTACCTCTTCAAAACTCCAACATTGATTTTTTGTTCCTTTTTTTACCTCTTCAAAACTCCAAATTTTTTTTTTTTTTTTACCTCTTCAAAACTACAACTTTTTTTTTTTTTTACCTCTTCAAAACTCCAACTTTTTTTTTTTTTTTTTTTACCTCTTCAAAACTCCACAATTTTTTTTTTTTTTTTTTTTTACCTCTTCAAAACTCCAACATTTTTTTTTTTTTTACCTCTTCAAAACTCCAACATTGATTTTTTGTTCCTTTTTTTACCTCTTCAAAACTCCACAATTTTTTTTTTTTTTTTTTTACCTCTTCAAAACTCCAACTTTTTATTTTTTTTTACCTCTTCAAAACTCTACAATTTTTTTTTTTTTTTTTTTTTACCTCTTCAAAACTCCAACATTGATTTTTTGTTCCTTTTTTTACCTCTTCAAAACTCCAAATTTTTTTTTTTTTTTTTTTACCTCTTCAAAACTCAATTTTTTTTTTTTTTTACCTCTTCAAAACTACAACTTTTTTTTTTTTTTACCTCTTCAAAACTCCAACTTTTTTTTTTTTTTTTTTTACCTCTTCAAAACTCCACAATTTTTTTTTTTTTTTTTTACCTCTTCAAAACTCCAACTTTTTTTTTTTTTTACCTCTTCAAAACTCCAACATTGATTTTTTGTTCCTTTTTTTACCTCTTCAAAACTCCAATTTTTTTTTTTTTTTTTTTACCTCTTCAAAACTCAATTTTTTTTTTTTTTTTTTACCTCTTCAAAACTCCAACTTTTTTTTTTTTTTTTACCTCTTCAAATCTCTACAATTTTTTTTTTTTTTTTTTTTTACCTCTTCAAAACTCCAACTTTTTTTTTTTTTACCTCTTCAAAACTCCAACTTTTTTTTTTTTTTTTTTTACCTCTTCAAAACTCCAACATTGATTTTTTGTTCCTTTTTTTACCTCTTCAAAACTCCACAATTTTTTTTTTTTTTTTTTTTACCTCTTCAAAACTCCAACATTTTTTTTGTTTTTACCTCTTCAAAACTCCAACATTGATTTTTTGTTCCTTTTTTTACCTCTTCAAAACTCCACAGTTTTTTTTTTTTTTTTTTTACCTCTTCAAAACTCCACAATTTTTTTTTTTTTTTTTTTACCTCTTCAAAACTCCACAATTTTTTTTTTTTTTTTTTACCTCTTCAAAACTCCAACTTTTTTTTTTTTTTACCTATTCAAAACTCCAACATTGATTTTTTGTTCCTTTTTTTACCTCTTCAAAACTCCAATTTTTTTTTTTTTTTTTTTTACCTCTTTAAAACTCAATTTTTTTTTTTTTTTTTACCTCTTCAAAACTACAACTTTTTTTTTTTTTTTTTTACCTCTTCAAAACTCCACAATTTTTTTTTTTTTTTTTTTTTACCTCTTCAAAAATCTAACTTTTTTTTTTTTTACCTCTTCAAAACTCCAACATTGATTTTCTGTTCCTTTTTTTACCTCTTCAAAACTCCACAATTTTTTTTTTTTTTTTTTTTACCTCTTCAAAACTCCAACTTTTTATTTTTTTTTACCTCTTCAAAACTCTACAATTTTTTTTTTTTTTTTTTTTTTACCTCTTCAAAACTCCAACTTTTTTTTTTTTTTACCTCTTCAAAACTCCAACATTGATTTTTTGTTCCTTTTTTTACCTCTTCAAAACTCCAATTTTTTTTTTTTTTTTTTTACCTCTTCAAAACTCCACAATTTTTTTTTTTTTTTTTTACCTCTTCAAAACTCCAACTTTTTTTTTTTTTTTTTTACCTCTTCAAAACTCCAACATTGATTTTTTGTTCCTTTTTTTACCTCTTCAAAACTCCACAATTTTTTTTTTTTTTTTTTTTTACCTCTTCAAAACTCCAACTTTTTATTTTTTTTTACCTCTTCAAAACTCTACAATTTTTTTTTTTTTTTTTTTTTACCTCTTCAAAACTCCAACTTTTTTTTTTTTTTTACCTCTTCAAAACTCCAACATTGATTTTTTGTTCCTTTTTTTACCTCTTCAAAACTCCAAATTTTTTTTTTTTTTTTTACCTCTTCAAAACTACAACTTTTTTTTTTTTTACCTCTTCAAAACTCCAACTTTTTTTTTTTTTTTTTTACCTCTTCAAAACTCCACAATTTTTTTTTTTTTTTTTTTTTACCTCTTCAAAACTCCAACATTTTTTTTTTTTTTACCTCTTCAAAACTCCAACATTGATTTTTTGTTCCTTTTTTTACCTCTTCAAAACTCCACAATTTTTTTTTTTTTTTTTTTACCTCTTCAAAACTCCAACTTTTTATTTTTTTTTACCTCTTCAAAACTCTACAATTTTTTTTTTTTTTTTTTTTACCTCTTCAAAACTCCAACATTGATTTTTTGTTCCTTTTTTTACCTCTTCAAAACTCCAAATTTTTTTTTTTTTTTTTTTACCTCTTCAAAACTCAATTTTTTTTTTTTTTTTACCTCTTCAAAACTACAACTTTTTTTTTTTTTTACCTCTTCAAAACTCCAACTTTTTTTTTTTTTTTTTTACCTCTTCAAAACTCCACAATTTTTTTTTTTTTTTTTTTACCTCTTCAAAACTCCAACTTTTTTTTTTTTTTACCTCTTCAAAACTCCAACATTGATTTTTTGTTCCTTTTTTTACCTCTTCAAAACTCCAATTTTTTTTTTTTTTTTTTTACCTCTTCAAAACTCAATTTTTTTTTTTTTTTTTTACCTCTTCAAAACTCCAACTTTTTTTTTTTTTTTTACCTCTTCAAATCTCTACAATTTTTTTTTTTTTTTTTTTTTACCTCTTCAAAACTCCAACTTTTTTTTTTTTTACCTCTTCAAAACTCCAACTTTTTTTTTTTTTTTTTTTACCTCTTCAAAACTCCAACATTGATTTTTTGTTCCTTTTTTTACCTCTTCAAAACTCCACAATTTTTTTTTTTTTTTTTTTTTACCTCTTCAAAACTCCAACATTTTTTTTGTTTTTACCTCTTCAAAACTCCAACATTGATTTTTTGTTCCTTTTTTTACCTCTTCAAAACTCCACAGTTTTTTTTTTTTTTTTTTACCTCTTCAAAACTCCACAATTTTTTTTTTTTTTTTTTTACCTCTTCAAAACTCCACAATTTTTTTTTTTTTTTTTACCTCTTCAAAACTCCAACTTTTTTTTTTTTTTACCTATTCAAAACTCCAACATTGATTTTTTGTTCCTTTTTTTACCTCTTCAAAACTCCAATTTTTTTTTTTTTTTTTTTTACCTCTTTAAAACTCAATTTTTTTTTTTTTTTTTACCTCTTCAAAACTACAACTTTTTTTTTTTTTTTTTTTT
>NW_028258822.1:0-7500 GCF_982586985.1 Callionymus lyra
AAAAAAAAAAAAAGTTGGAGTTTTGAAGAGGTAAAAAAAAAAAAAAAAATTGTGGAATTTTGAAGAGGTAAAAAAAAATTTTAAAAAAGTTGGAGTTTTGAAGAGGTAAAAAAAGGAACAAAAAATCAATGTTGGAGTTTTGAAGAGGTAAAAAAAAAAAAAAAAAAAATGTGGAGTTTTGAAGAGGTAAAAAAAAAAAAAAAAATTTAGGAGTTTTGAAGAGGTAAAAAAAAAATAAAAAAAAATTGTGGAATTTTGAAGAGGTAAAAAAAAATTAAAAAAAAAAAGAGTTTTGAAGAGGTAAAAAAAAATAAAAAGTTGGAGTTTTGAAGAGGTAAAAAAAGGAACAAAAAATCAATGTTGGAGTTTTGAAGAGGTAAAAAAAAAAAAAAAAAAAAAAAGTTGGAGTTTTGAAGAGGTAAAAAAAGGAACAAAAAATCAATGTTGGAGTTTTGAAGAGGTAAAAAAAAAAAAAAAATTTAGGAGTTTTGAAGAGGTAAAAAAAGGAACAAAAAATCAATGTTGGAGTTTTGAAAAGGTAAAAAAAAAAAAAAAAAAAAAAGAGTTTTGAAGAGGTAAAAAAAAATAAAAAGTTGGAGTTTTGAAGAGGTAAAAAAAGGAACAAAAAATCAATGTTGGAGTTTTGAAGAGGTAAAAAAAAAAAAAAAAAAAAAAAGTTGGAGTTTTGAAGAGGTAAAAAAAGGAACAAAAAATCAATGTTGGAGTTTTGAAGAGGTAAAAAAAAAAAAAAAAAAATTGTGGAGTTTTGAAGAGGTAAAAAAAAAAAAAAAAAATTTAGGAGTTTTGAAGAGGTAAAAAAAAAAAAAAAAAAAAAAAGTTGGAGTTTTGAAGAGGTAAAAAAAGGAACAAAAAATCAATGTTGGAGTTTTGAAGAGGTAAAAAAAAAAAAAAAAAAAAAAAGTTGGAGTTTTGAAGAGGTAAAAAAAGGAACAAAAAATCAATGTTGGAGTTTTGAAGAGGTAAAAAAAAAAAAAAAAAAAAAAGAGTTTTGAAGAGGTAAAAAAAAATAAAAAGTTGGAGTTTTGAAGAGGTAAAAAAAGGAACAAAAAATCAATGTTGGAGTTTTGAAGAGGTAAAAAAAAAAAAAAAAAAATTGTGGAGTTTTGAAGAGGTAAAAAAAAAAAAAAAAAAATTTAGGAGTTTTGAAGAGGTAAAAAAAAAAAAAAAAAAAAAAAGTTGGAGTTTTGAAGAGGTAAAAAAAGGAACAAAAAATCAATGTTGGAGTTTTGAAGAGGTAAAAAAAAAAAAAAAAAAAATTGTGGAGTTTTGAAGAGGTAAAAAAAAAAAAAAAAATTTAGTAGTTTTGAAGAGGTAAAAAAAAAAAAAAAAAAAAGTTGGAGTTTTGAAGAGGTAAAAAAAAAAAAAAAAAAATTGTGGAATTTTGAAGAGCTAAAAAAAAAAAAAAAAAAAGTTGGAGTTTTGAAGAGGTAAAAAAAGGAACAAAAAATCAATGTTGGAGTTTTGAAGAGGTAAAAAAAAAAAAAAAAAAAAAAGTTGGAGTTTTGAAGAGGTAAAAAAAGGAACAAAAAATCAATGTTGGAGTTTTGAAGAGGTAAAAAAAAAAAAAAAAAAATTGTGGAGTTTTGAAGAGGTAAAAAAAAAAAAAAAAAATTTAGGAGTTTTGAAGAGGTAAAAAAAAAAAAAAAAAATTTAGGAGTTTTGAAGAGGTAAAAAAAAAAAAAAAAAAAAAAAAGTTGGAGTTTTGAAGAGGTAAAAAAAGGAACAAAAAATCAATGTTGGAGTTTTGAAGAGGTAAAAAAAAAAAAAAAAAAAATTGTGGAGTTTTGAAGAGGTAAAAAAAAAAAAAAAATTTAGTAGTTTTGAAGAGGTAAAAAAAGGAACAAAAAATCAATGTTGGAGTTTTGAAGAGGTAAAAAAAAAAAAAAAAAAAATGTGGAGTTTTGAAGAGGTAAAAAAAAAAAAAAAAAAAAAAGTTGGAGTTTTGAAGAGGTAAAAAAAGGAACAAAAAATCAATGTTGGAGTTTTGAAGAGGTAAAAAAAAAAAAAAAAAAAATTGTGGAGTTTTGAAGAGGTAAAAAAAAAAAAAAAAAATTTAGGAGTTTTGAAGAGGTAAAAAAAAAAAAAAAAAAAAAGTTGGAGTTTTGAAGAGGTAAAAAAAAAAAAAAAAAAATTGTGGAATTTTGAAGAGGTAAAAAAAAATTAAAAAAAAGTTGGAGTTTTGAAGAGGTAAAAAAAGGAACAAAAAATCAATGTTGGAGTTTTGAAGAGGTAAAAAAAAAAAAAAAAGTTGGAGTTTTGAAGAGGTAAAAAAAGGAACAAAAAATCAATGTTGGAGTTTTGAAGAGGTAAAAAAAAAAAAAAAAAAAAAAAGTTGGAGTTTTGAAGAGGTAAAAAAAGGAACAAAAAATCAATGTTGGAGTTTTGAAGAGGTAAAAAAAAAAAAAAAAAATTTAGGAGATTTGAAGAGGTAAAAAAAGGAACAAAAAATCAATGTTGGAGTTTTGAAGAGGTAAAAAAATATATATATATATATTTAGGAGTTTTGAAGAGGTAAAAAAAAAAAAAAAAAAAATTGTGGAGTTTTGAAGAGGTAAAAAAAAAAAAAAAAAATTGAGGAGTTTTGAAGAGGTAAAAAAAAAAAAAAAAAAAAAAAAGTTGGAGTTTTGAAGAGGTAAAAAAAGGAACAAAAAATCAATGTTGGAGTTTTGAAGAGGTAAAAAAAAAAAAAAAAAAAAAGTTGGAGTTTTGAAGAGGTAAAAAAAGGAACAAAAAATCAATGTTGGAGTTTTGAAGAGGTAAAAAAAAAAAAAAAAAAAATGTGGAGTTTTGAAGAGGTAAAAAAAAAAAAAAAAAAAAAAAAGTTGGAGTTTTGAAGAGGTAAAAAAAGGAACAAAAAATCAATGTTGGAGTTTTGAAGAGGTAAAAAAAAAAAAAAAAAAAAAGTTGGAGTTTTGAAGAGGTAAAAAAAGGAACAAAAAATCAATGTTGGAGTTTTGAAGAGGTAAAAAAAAAAAAAAAAAAATGTGGAGTTTTGAAGAGGTAAAAAAAAAAAAAAAAAAAAAAAGTTGGAGTTTTGAAGAGGTAAAAAAAGGAACAAAAAATCAATGTTGGAGTTTTGAAGAGGTAAAAAAAAAAAAAAAAAAAATGTGGAGTTTTGAAGAGGTAAAAAAAAAAAAAAAAAAAAAAAGTTGGAGTTTTGAAGAGGTAAAAAAAGGAACAAAAAATCAATGTTGGAGTTTTGAAGAGGTAAAAAAAAAAAGAAAAAAAAAAGAGTTTTGAAGAGGTAAAAAAAATAAAAAGTTGGAGTTTTGAAGAGGTAAAAAAAGGAACAAAAAATCAATGTTGGAGTTTTGAAGAGGTAAAAAAAAAAAAAAAAGTTGGAGTTTTGAAGAGGTAAAAAAAGGAACAAAAAATCAATGTTGGAGTTTTGAAGAGGTAAAAAAAAAAAAAAAAAAAATTGTGGAGTTTTGAAGAGGTAAAAAAAAAAAAAAAAAAAAAGTTGGAGTTTTGAAGAGGTAAAAAAAAAAAAAAAAAATTGTGGAATTTTGAAGAGGTAAAAAAAAATTTAAAAAAAGTTGGAGTTTTGAAGAGGTAAAAAAAGGAACAAAAAATCAATGTTGGAGTTTTGAAGAGGTAAAAAAAAAAAAAAAAAAAATGTGGAGTTTTGAAGAGGTAAAAAAAAAAAAAAAAAAAAAAAGTTGGAGTTTTGAAGAGGTAAAAAAAGGAACAAAAAATCAATGTTGGAGTTTTGAAGAGGTAAAAAAAAAATAAAAAAAAATTGTGGAGTTTTGAAGAGGTAAAAAAAAAAAAAAAAATTTAGGAGTTTTGAAGAGGTAAAAAAAAAAAAAAAAAAAAAGTTGGAGTTTTGAAGAGGTAAAAAAAAAAAAAAAAAAAATTGTGGAATTTTGAAGAGGTAAAAAAAAATTAAAAAAAAGTTGGAGTTTTGAAGAGGTAAAAAAAGGAACAAAAAATCAATGTTGGAGTTTTGAAGAGGTAAAAAAAAAAAAAAAAATTGGAGTTTTGAAGAGGTAAAAAAAGGAACAAAAAATCAATGTTGGAGTTTTGAAGAGGTAAAAAAAAAAAAAAAAAAATGTGGAGTTTTGAAGAGGTAAAAAAAAAAAAAAAAAAAAAGTTGGAGTTTTGAAGAGGTAAAAAAAGGAACAAAAAATCAATGTTGGAGTTTTGAAGAGGTAAAAAAAAAAAAAAAAAAAATTGTGGAGTTTTGAAGAGGTAAAAAAAAAAAAAAAATTTAGTAGTTTTGAAGAGGTAAAAAAAAAAAAAAAAAAAAAGTTGGAGTTTTGAAGAGGTAAAAAAAAAAAAAAAAAAAATTGTGGAATTTTGAAGAGGTAAAAAAAAAAAAAAAAATGTTGGAGTTTTGAAGAGGTAAAAAAAGGAACAAAAAATCAATGTTGGAGTTTTGAAGAGGTAAAAAAAAAAAAAAAAAAAAAAAGTTGGAGTTTTGAAGAGGTAAAAAAAGGAACAAAAAATCAATGTTGGAGTTTTGAAGAGGTAAAAAAAAAAAAAAAAAAAATTGTGGAGTTTTGAAGAGGTAAAAAAAAAAAAAAATTTAGTAGTTTTGAAGAGGTAAAAAAAAAAAAAAAAAAAAAGTTGGAGTTTTGAAGAGGTAAAAAAAAAAAAAAAAAAAATTGTGGAATTTTGAAGAGGTAAAAAAAAAAAAAAAAAATGTTGGAGTTTTGAAGAGGTAAAAAAAGGAACAAAAAATCAATGTTGGAGTTTTGAAGAGGTAAAAAAAAAAAAAAAAAAAAAAGTTGGAGTTTTGAAGAGGTAAAAAAAGGAACAAAAAATCAATGTTGGAGTTTTGAAGAGGTAAAAAAAAAAAAAAAAAAATTGTGGAGTTTTGAAGAGGTAAAAAAAAAATAAAAAATTTAGGAGTTTTGAAGAGGTAAAAAAAAAAAAAAAAAAAAGTTGGAGTTTTGAAGAGGTAAAAAAAAAATAAAAAAAAATTGTGGAATTTTGAAGAGGTAAAAAAAAATTAAAAAAAAAAAGAGTTTTGAAGAGGTAAAAAAAAATAAAAAGTTGGAGTTTTGAAGAGGTAAAAAAAGGAACAAAAAATCAATGTTGGAGTTTTGAAGAGGTAAAAAAAAAAAAAAAAAAAAAAAGTTGGAGTTTTGAAGAGGTAAAAAAAGGAACAAAAAATCAATGTTGGAGTTTTGAAGAGGTAAAAAAAAAAAAAAAAAAAAAGTTGGAGTTTTGAAGAGGTAAAAAAAGGAACAAAAAATCAATGTTGGAGTTTTGAAGAGGTAAAAAAAAAAAAAAAAAATTGTGGAGTTTTGAAGAGGTAAAAAAAAAATAAAAAATTTAGGAGTTTTGAAGAGGTAAAAAAAAAAAAAAAAAAAAAGTTGGAGTTTTGAAGAGGTAAAAAAAAAAAAAAAAAAAATTGTGGAATTTTGAAGAGGTAAAAAAAAATTAAAAAAAAAAAGAGTTTTGAAGAGGTAAAAAAAAATAAAAAGTTGGAGTTTTGAAGAGGTAAAAAAAGGAACAAAAAATCAATGTTGGAGTTTTGAAGAGGTAAAAAAAAAAAAAAAAAAAAAAAGTTGGAGTTTTGAAGAGGTAAAAAAAGGAACAAAAAATCAATGTTGGAGTTTTGAAGAGGTAAAAAAAAAAAAAAAAAAATTGTGGAGTTTTGAAGAGGTAAAAAAAAAAAAAAAAAATTTAGGAGTTTTGAAGAGGTAAAAAAAAAAAAAAAAAAAAAAAGTTGGAGTTTTGAAGAGGTAAAAAAAGGAACAAAAAATCAATGTTGGAGTTTTGAAGAGGTAAAAAAAAAAAAAAAAAAAAAAGAGTTTTGAAGAGGTAAAAAAAAATAAAAAGTTGGAGTTTTGAAGAGGTAAAAAAAGGAACAAAAAATCAATGTTGGAGTTTTGAAGAGGTAAAAAAAAAAAAAAAAAAATTGTGGAGTTTTGAAGAGGTAAAAAAAAAAAAAAAAATTTAGGAGTTTTGAAGAGGTAAAAAAAAAAAAAAAAAAAAAAGTTGGAGTTTTGAAGAGGTAAAAAAAGGAACAAAAAATCAATGTTGGAGTTTTGAAGAGGTAAAAAAAAAAAAAAAAAAAAAATTGTGGAGTTTTGAAGAGGTAAAAAAAAAAAAAAAATTTAGTAGTTTTGAAGAGGTAAAAAAAAAAAAAAAAAAAAAGTTGGAGTTTTGAAGAGGTAAAAAAAATAAAAAAAAAATTGTGGAATTTTGAAGAGGTAAAAAAAAAAAAAAAAAAAAGTTGGAGTTTTGAAGAGGTAAAAAAAGGAACAAAAAATCAATGTTGGAGTTTTGAAGAGGTAAAAAAAAAAAAAAAAAAAAAAGTTGGAGTTTTGAAGAGGTAAAAAAAGGAACAAAAAATCAATGTTGGAGTTTTGAAGAGGTAAAAAAAAAAAAAAAAAAAATTGTGGAGTTTTGAAGAGGTAAAAAAAAAAAAAAAAAATTTAGGAGTTTTGAAGAGGTAAAAAAAAAAAAAAAAAATTTAGGAGTTTTGAAGAGGTAAAAAAAAAAAAAAAAAAAAAAAAGTTGGAGTTTTGAAGAGGTAAAAAAAGGAACAAAAAATCAATGTTGGAGTTTTGAAGAGGTAAAAAAAAAATAAAAAAAAATTGTGGAGTTTTGAAGAGGTAAAAAAAAAAAAAAAATTTAGTAGTTTTGAAGAGGTAAAAAAAAAAAAAAAAAAAAAGTTGGAGTTTTGAAGAGGTAAAAAAAGGAACAAAAAATCAATGTTGGAGTTTTGAAGAGGTAAAAAAAAAAAAAAAAAAAAAAAGTTGGAGTTTTGAAGAGGTAAAAAAAGGAACAAAAAATCAATGTTGGAGTTTTGAAGAGGTAAAAAAAAAAAAAAAAAATTGTGGAGTTTTGAAGAGGTTAAAAAAAAAAAAAAAATTGAGGAGTTTTGAAGAGGTAAAAAAAAAACAAAAAAAAAAAAGTTGGAGTTTTGAAGAGGTAAAAAAAGGAACAAAAAATCAATGTTGGAGTTTTGAAGAGGTAAAAAAAAAAAAAAAAAAAATTGTGGAGTTTTGAAGAGGTAAAAAAAAAAAAAAAAATTTAGGAGTTTTGAAGAGGTAAAAAAAAAAAAAAAAAAAAAAAGTTGGAGTTTTGAAGAGGTAAAAAAAAAAAAAAAATTGTGGAATTTTGAAGAGGTAAAAAAAAATTTAAAAAAAGTTGGAGTTTTGAAGAGGTAAAAAAAGGAACAAAAAATCAATGTTGGAGTTTTGAAGAGGTAAAAAAAAAAAAAAAAGTTGGAGTTTTGAAGAGGTAAAAAAAGGAACAAAAAATCAATGTTGGAGTTTTGAAGAGGTAAAAAAAAAAAAAAAAAATTGTGGAATTTTGAAGAGGTAAAAAAAAATTTAAAAAAAGTTGGAGTTTTGAAGAGGTAAAAAAAGGAACAAAAAATCAATGTTGGAGTTTTGAAGAGGTAAAAAAAAAAAAAAAAGTTGGAGTTTTGAAGAGGTAAAAAAAGGAACAAAAAATCAATGTTGGAGTTTTGAAGAGGTAAAAAAAAAAAAAAAAAAAAAAGTTGGAGTTTTGAAGAGG
>NW_028258822.1:12500-30000 GCF_982586985.1 Callionymus lyra
GTTGGAGTTTTGAAGAGGTAAAAAAAAAAAAAAAAAAAAATGTGGAGTTTTGAAGAGGTAAAAAAAAAAAAAAAAGTTGGAGTTTTGAAGAGGTAAAAAAAGGAACAAAAAATCAATGTTGGAGTTTTGAAGAGGTAAAAAAAAAATAAAAAAAAATTGTGGAGTTTTGAAGAGGTAAAAAAAAATAAAAAAATTTAGGAGTTTTGAAGAGGTAAAAAAAAAAAAAAAAAAAAGTTGGAGTTTTGAAGAGGTAAAAAAAAAAAAAAAAAAGATTGTGGAATTTTGAAGAGGTAAAAAAAAATTAAAAAAAAGTTGGAGTTTTGAAGAGGTAAAAAAAGGAACAAAAAATCAATGTTGGAGTTTTGAAGAGGTAAAAAAAAATTAAAAAAAAGTTGGAGTTTTGAAGAGGTAAAAAAAGGAACAAAAAATCAATGTTGGAGTTTTGAAGAGGTAAAAAAAAAAAAAAAAGTTGGAGTTTTGAAGAGGTAAAAAAAGGAACAAAAAATCAATGTTGGAGTTTTGAAGAGGTAAAAAAAAAAAAAAAAAAAATGTGGAGTTTTGAAGAGGTAAAAAAAAAAAAAAAAAAATTGTGGAGTTTTGAAGAGGTAAAAAAAAAATAAAAAATTTAGGAGTTTTGAAGAGGTAAAAAAAAAAAAAAAAAAAAAGTTGGAGTTTTGAAGAGGTAAAAAAAAAAAAAAAAAAAATTGTGGAATTTTGAAGAGGTAAAAAAAAATTTAAAAAAAAAAGAGTTTTGAAGAGGTAAAAAAAAATAAAAAGTTGGAGTTTTGAAGAGGTAAAAAAAGGAACAAAAAATCAATGTTGGAGTTTTGAAGAGGTAAAAAAAAAAAAAAAAAAAAAAGTTGGAGTTTTGAAGAGGTAAAAAAAGGAACAAAAAATCAATGTTGGAGTTTTGAAGAGGTAAAAAAAAAAAAAAAAAATTGTGGAGTTTTGAAGAGGTAAAAAAAAAAAAAAAAAATTTAGGAGTTTTGAAGAGGTAAAAAAAAAAAAAAAAAAAAAAAGTTGGAGTTTTGAAGAGGTAAAAAAAGGAACAAAAAATCAATGTTGGAGTTTTGAAGAGGTAAAAAAAAAAAAAAAAAAAAAAAGTTGGAGTTTTGAAGAGGTAAAAAAAGGAACAAAAAATCAATGTTGGAGTTTTGAAGAGGTAAAAAAAAAAAAAAAAAAAATTGTGGAGTTTTGAAGAGGTAAAAAAAAAAAAAAAAAATTTAGTAGTTTTGAAGAGGTAAAAAAAAAAAAAAAAAAAAGTTGGAGTTTTGAAGAGGTAAAAAAAAAAAAAAAAAAATTGTGGAATTTTGAAGAGGTAAAAAAAAAAAAAAAAAAAGTTGGAGTTTTGAAGAGGTAAAAAAAGGAACAAAAAATCAATGTTGGAGTTTTGAAGAGGTAAAAAAAAAAAAAAAAAAAAAAGTTGGAGTTTTGAAGAGGTAAAAAAAGGAACAAAAAATCAATGTTGGAGTTTTGAAGAGGTAAAAAAAAAAAAAAAAAAATTGTGGAGTTTTGAAGAGGTAAAAAAAAAAAAAAAAAATTTAGGAGTTTTGAAGAGGTAAAAAAAAAAAAAAAAATTTAGGAGTTTTGAAGAGGTAAAAAAAAAAAAAAAAAAAAAAAAGTTGGAGTTTTGAAGAGGTAAAAAAAGGAACAAAAAATCAATGTTGGAGTTTTGAAGAGGTAAAAAAAAAAAAAAAAAAAATTGTGGAGTTTTGAAGAGGTAAAAAAAAAAAAAAAATTTAGTAGTTTTGAAGAGGTAAAAAAAAAAAAAAAAAAAAAGTTGGAGTTTTGAAGAGGTAAAAAAAGGAACAAAAAATCAATGTTGGAGTTTTGAAGAGGTAAAAAAAAAAAAAAAAAAAAAAAAGTTGGAGTTTTGAAGAGGTAAAAAAAGGAACAAAAAATCAATGTTGGAGTTTTGAAGAGGTAAAAAAAAAAAAAAAAAATTGTGGAGTTTTGAAGAGGTAAAAAAAAAAAAAAAAATTGAGGAGTTTTGAAGAGGTAAAAAAAAAACAAAAAAAAAAATTTGGAGTTTTGAAGAGGTAAAACAAAAAAAAAATTGAGTTTTGAAGAGGTAAAAAAAGGAACAAAAAATCAATGTTGGAGTTTTGAAGAGGTAAAAAAAAAAAAAAAAAAAATTGAGTTTTGAAGAGGTAAAAAAAAAAAAAAAGTTGGAGTTTTGAAGAGGTAAAAAAAAAAAAAAAATGGAGTTTTGAAGAGGTAAAAAAAAAAAAAAAAAATTGTGGAGTTTTGAAGAGGTAAAAAAAAAAATTGAGTTTTGAAGAGGTAAAAAAAAATTAAAAAAAAAATTTGGAGTTTTGAAGAGGTAAAAAAAGGAACAAATAATCAATGTTGGAGTTTTGAAGAGGTAAAAAAAAAAAAAAATGTTGGAGTTTTGAAGAGGTAAAAAAAGGAACAAAAAATCAATGTTGGAGTTTTGAAGAGGTAAAAAAAAAAAAATGGAGTTTTGAAGAGGTAAAAAAAAAAAAAAAAAAAGTTGGAGTTTTGAAGAGGTAAAAAAAAAAAAAAAAAAATTGAGTTTTGAAGAGGTAAAAAAAAAAAAAAATTGTGGAGTTTTGAAGAGGTAAAAAAAAAAAAAATCAATGTTGGAGTTTTGAAGAGGTAAAAAAAAAAAAATTGGAGTTTTGAAGGGGTAAAAAAAATATATATATATATTGTGGAGTTTTGAAGAGGTAAAAAAAGGAACAAAAAATCAATGTTGGAGTTTTGAAGAGGTAAAAAAAAAAAAAATGTTGGAGTTTTATAGAGGTAAAAAAAAAAAAAAAAAAAAATTGTGGAGTTTTGAAGAGGTAAAAAAAAAAAAAAATTGGAGTTTTGAAGAGGTAAAACAAAAAAAAAATGGAGTTTTGAAGAGGTAAAAAAAAAAAAAAAAATCAATGTTGGAGTTTTGAAGAGGTAAAAAAAAAAAAAATTGGAGTTTTGAAGAGGTAAAAAAAAAAAAAAAAAAAATTGTGGAGTTTTGAAGAGGTAAAAAAAAAAAAATTGGAGTTTTGAAGAGGTAAAAAAAAAAAAAAAAAAAAATTGTGGAGTTTTGAAGAGGTAAAAAAAAAAAAAATTGGAGTTTTGAAGAGGTAAAAAAAAAAAAAAAAAAAATTGTGGAGTTTTGAAGAGGTAAAAAAAGGAACAAAAAATCAATGTTGGAGTTTTGAAGAGGTAAAAAAAAAAAAAAAAATTGTGGAGTTTTGAAGAGGTAAAAAAAGGAACAAAAAATCAATGTTGGAGTTTTGAAGAGGTAAAAAAAAAAAAAAAAAAATTGTGGAGTTTTGAAGAGGTAAAAAAAAAAAATTGAGTTTTGAAGAGGTAAAAAAAAATTTAAAAAAAAATTGGAGTTTTGAAGAGGTAAAAAAAGGAACAAAAAATCAATGTTGGAGTTTTGAAGAGGTAAAAAAAAAAAAAAATGTTGGAGTTTTGAAGAGGTAAAAAAAAAAAAAAAAAATTGAGTTTTGAAGAGGTAAAAAAAGGAACAAAAAATCAATGTTGGAGTTTTGAAGAGGTAAAAAAAAAAAAAAAGTTGGAGTTTTGAAGAGGTAAAAAAAAAAAAAATTGGAGTTTTAAAGAGGTAAAAAAAAAAAATTGAGTTTTGAAGAGGTAAAAAAAGGAACAAAAAATCAATGTTGGAGTTTTGAAGAGGTAAAAAAAAAAATGGAGTTTTGAAGAGGTAAAAAAAAAAAAAAAATTGGAGTTTTGAAGAGGTAAAACAAAAAAAAATGGAGTTTTGAAGAGGTAAAAAAAAAAAAAAAAATCAATGTTGGAGTTTTGAAGAGGTAAAAAAAAAAAAAATTGGAGTTTTGAAGGGGTAAAAAAAAAAAAAAAAAAATATTGTGGAGTTTTGAAGAGGTAAAAAAAGGAACAAAAAATCAATGTTGGAGTTTTGAAGAGGTAAAAAAAAAAAATGGAGTTTTGAAGAGGTAAAAAAAAAAAAAAAAAAAATTGTGGAGTTTTGAAGAGGTAAAAAAAGGAACAAAAAATCAATGGAGTTTTGAAGAGGTAAAAAAAAAAAAAAATGGAGTTTTGAAGAGGTAAAAAAAAAAAAAATTTGGAGTTTTGAAGAGGTAAAACAAAAAAAAAAAAAAATGTTGGAGTTTTGAAGAGGTAAAAAAAAAAAAAAAAAAAATTGAGTTTTGAAGAGGTAAAAAAAGGAACAAAAAATCAATGTTGGAGTTTTGAAGAGGTAAAAAAAAAAAAAAAGTTGGAGTTTTGAAGAGGTAAAAAAAAAAAAAATTGGAGTTTTAAAGAGGTAAAAAAAAAAAAAAAAATCAATGTTGGAGTTTTGAAGAGGTAAAACAAAAAAAAAATGGAGTTTTGAAGAGGTAAAAAAAGGAACAAAAAATCAATGTTGGAGTTTTGAAGAGGTAAAAAAAAAAAATTGAGTTTTGAAGAGGTAAAAAAAAAAAAAAAAATCAATGTTGGAGTTTTGAAGAGGTAAAACAAAAAAAAAATGGAGTTTTGAAGAGGTAAAAAAAAAAAAAATTGGAGTTTTGAAGAGGTAAAAAAAAAAAAAAATTGTGGAGTTTTGAAGAGGTAAAAAAAGGAACAAAAAATCAATGTTGGAGTTTTGAAGAGGTAAAAAAAAAAAAAATGTTGGAGTGTTGAAGAGGTAAAAAAAAAAAAAAATGGAGTTTTGAAGAGGTAAAACAAAAAAAAAATGGAGTTTTGAAGAGGTAAAAAAAAAAAAAAAAATCAATGTTGGAGTTTTGAAGAGGTAAAAAAAAAAAAAAATGGAGTTTTGAAGAGGTAAAAAAAAAAAAAAAAATCAATGTTGGAGTTTTGAAGAGGTAAAAAAAAAAAAAAATGGAGTTTTGAAGAGGTAAAAAAAAAAAAAAAAAAAATTGTGGAGTTTTGAAGAGGTAAAAAAAGGAACAAAAAATCAATGTTGGAGTTTTGAAGAGGTAAAAAAAAAAAAAATTTGGAGTTTTGAAGAGGTAAAACAAAAAAAAAATTGAGTTTTGAAGAGGTAAAAAAAGGAACAAAAAATCAATGTTGGAGTTTTGAAGAGGTAAAAAAAAAATTGAGTTTTGAAGAGGTAAAAAAAAAAAAAAAGTTGGAGTTTTGAAGAGGTAAAAAAAAAAAAAAATGGAGTTTTGAAGAGCTAAAAAAAAAAAAAAAAAATTGTGGAGTTTTGAAGAGGTAAAAAAAAAAATTGAGTTTTGAAGAGGTAAAAAAAAATTAAAAAAAAAATTTGGAGTTTTGAAGAGGTAAAAAAAGGAACAAAAAATCAATGTTGGAGTTTTGAAGAGGTAAAAAAAAAAAAAAATGTTGGAGTTTTGAAGAGGTAAAAAAAAAAAAAATGTTGGAGTTTTGAAGAGGTAAAAAAAAAAAAAAGTTGGAGTTTTGAAGAGGTAAAAAAAAAAAATTGAGTTTTGAAGAGGTAAAAAAAGGAACAAAAAATCAATGTTGGAGTTTTGAAGAGGTAAAAAAAAAAAAAATGTTGGAGTTTTGAAGAGGTAAAAAAAAAAAAAAAGTTGGAGTTTTGAAGAGGTAAAAAAAAAAAAAAATGTTGGAGTTTTGAAGAGGTGAAAAAAAAAAAAAAATTGTGGAGTTTTGAAGAGGTAAAAAAAAATGAAAAATTTAGGAGTTTTGAAGAGGTAAAAAAAGGAACAAAAAATCAATGTTGGAGTTTTGAAGAGGTAAAAAAAAAAAAAAAAAAATTGAGTTTTGAAGAGGTAAAAAAAGGAACAAAAAATCAATGTTGGAGTTTTGAAGAGGTAAAAAAAAAAAAAAAAAAAAAATGTGGAGTTTTGAAGAGGTAAAAAAAGGAACAAAAAATTAATGTTGGAGTTTTGAAGAGGTAAAAAAAAATAATAATTTGGAGTTTTGAAGAGGTAAAACAAAAAAAAAATTGGAGTTTTGAAGAGGTAAAAAAAAAAAAAAAAAAAAATTGTGGAGTTTTGAAGAGGTAAAAAAAGGAACAAAAAATCAATGTTGGAGTTTTGAAGAGGTAAAACAAAAAAAAAAATAGAGTTTTGAAGAGGTAAAAAAAAAAAAATTGGAGTTTTGAAGGGGTAAAAAAAAAAAAAAAAAAATATTGTGGAGTTTTGAAGAGGTAAAAAAAGGAACAAAAAATCAATGTTGGAGTTTTGAAGAGGTAAAAAAAAAAAAAATGTTGGAGTTTTGAAGAGGTAAAAAAAAAAAAAAATGGAGTTTTGAAGAGGTAAAAAAAAAAAAAAAAAAAATTGTGGAGTTTTGAAGAGGTAAAAAAAGGAACAAAAAATCAATGTTGGAGTTTTGAAGAGGTAAACAAAAAAAAAAATTTGGAGTTTTGAAGAGGTAAAAAAAAAAAAAAATGGAGTTTTGAAGAGGTAAAAAAAAAAAAAAAAAAAATTGTGGAGTTTTGAAGAGGTAAAAAAAGGAACAAAAAATCAATGTTGGAGTTTTGAAGAGGTAAAAAAAAAAAAAAATTGGAGTTTTGAAGAGGTAAAAAAAAAAAAAATTTGGAGTTTTGAAGAGGTAAAACAAAAAAAAAATTGAGTTTTGAAGAGGTAAAAAAAGGAACAAAAAATCAATGTTGGAGTTTTGAAGAGGTAAAAAAAAAATAAAAAAAATTGAGTTTTGAAGAGGTAAAAAAAAAAAAAAAGTTGGAGTTTTGAAGAGGTAAAAAAAAAAAAAAATGGAGTTTTGAAGAGCTAAAAAAAAAAAAAAAAAATTGTGGAGTTTTGAAGAGGTAAAAAAAAAAATTGAGTTTTGAAGAGGTAAAAAAAAATTAAAAAAAAAATTTGGAGTTTTGAAGAGGTAAAAAAAGGAACAAAAAATCAATGTTGGAGTTTTGAAGAGGTAAAAAAAAAAAAAAATGTTGGAGTTTTGAAGAGGTAAAAAAAAAAAAAATGTTGGAGTTTTGAAGAGGTAAAAAAAAAAAAAAGTTGGAGTTTTGAAGAGGTAAAAAAAAAAAATTGAGTTTTGAAGAGGTAAAAAAAGGAACAAAAAATCAATGTTGGAGTTTTGAAGAGGTAAAAAAAAAAAAAATGTTGGAGTTTTGAAGAGGTAAAAAAAAAAAAAAAGTTGGAGTTTTGAAGAGGTAAAAAAAAAAAAAAATGTTGGAGTTTTGAAGAGGTGAAAAAAAAAAAAAAATTGTGGAGTTTTGAAGAGGTAAAAAAAGGAACAAAAAATTAATGTTGGAGTTTTGAAGAGGTAAAAAAAAAAAATAATTTGGAGTTTTGAAGAGGTAAAACAAAAAAAAAATTGGAGTTTTGAAGAGGTAAAAAAAAAATAAAAAAAAAATTGTGGAGTTTTGAAGAGGTAAAAAAAGGAACAAAAAATCAATGTTGGAGTTTTGAAGAGGTAAAACAAAAAAAAAAATAGAGTTTTGAAGAGGTAAAAAAAAAAAAAATTGGAGTTTTGAAGGGGTAAAAAAAAAAAAAAATAAATATTGTGGAGTTTTGAAGAGGTAAAAAAAGGAACAAAAAATCAATGTTGGAGTTTTGAAGAGGTAAAAAAAAAAAAAATGTTGGAGTTTTGAAGAGGTAAAAAAAAAAAAAAATGGAGTTTTGAAGAGGTAAAAAAAAAAAAAAAAAAAATTGTGGAGTTTTGAAGAGGTAAAAAAAGGAACAAAAAATCAATGTTGGAGTTTTGAAGAGGTAAACAAAAAAAAAAATTTGGAGTTTTGAAGAGGTAAAAAAAAAAAAAATGGAGTTTTGAAGAGGTAAAAAAAAAAAAAAAAAAATTGTGGAGTTTTGAAGAGGTAAAAAAAGGAACAAAAAATCAATGTTGGAGTTTTGAAGAGGTAAAAAAAAAAAAAAATTGGAGTTTTGAAGAGGTAAAAAAAAAAAAAATTTGGAGTTTTGAAGAGGTAAAACAAAAAAAAAATTGAGTTTTGAAGAGGTAAAAAAAGGAACAAAAAATCAATGTTGGAGTTTTGAAGAGGTAAAAAAAAAATAAAAAAAAATTGAGTTTTGAAGAGGTAAAAAAAAAAAAAAAGTTGGAGTTTTGAAGAGGTAAAAAAAAAAAAAAATGGAGTTTTGAAGAGCTAAAAAAAAAAAAAAAAAATTGTGGAGTTTTGAAGAGGTAAAAAAAAAAATTGAGTTTTGAAGAGGTAAAAAAAAATTAAAAAAAAAATTTGGAGTTTTGAAGAGGTAAAAAAAGGAACAAAAAATCAATGTTGGAGTTTTGAAGAGGTAAAAAAAAAAAAAAATGTTGGAGTTTTGAAGAGGTAAAAAAAAAAAAAATGTTGGAGTTTTGAAGAGGTAAAAAAAAAAAAAAGTTGGAGTTTTGAAGAGGTAAAAAAAAAAAATTGAGTTTTGAAGAGGTAAAAAAAGGAACAAAAAATCAATGTTGGAGTTTTGAAGAGGTAAAAAAAAAAAAAATGTTGGAGTTTTGAAGAGGTAAAAAAAAAAAAAAGTTGGAGTTTTGAAGAGGTAAAAAAAAAAAAAAATGTTGGAGTTTTGAAGAGGTGAAAAAAAAAAAAAAATTGTGGAGTTTTGAAGAGGTAAAAAAAAAATGAAAAATTTAGGAGTTTTGAAGAGGTAAAAAAAGGAACAAAAAATCAATGTTGGAGTTTTGAAGAGGTAAAAAAAAAAAAAAAAAAATTGAGTTTTGAAGAGGTAAAAAAAGGAACAAAAAATCAATGTTGGAGTTTTGAAGAGGTAAAAAAAAAAAAAAAAAAAAAATGTGGAGTTTTGAAGAGGTAAAAAAAGGAACAAAAAATTAATGTTGGAGTTTTGAAGAGGTAAAAAAAAAAAATAATTTGGAGTTTTGAAGAGGTAAAACAAAAAAAAAAAAAAAATTGTGGAGTTTTGAAGAGGTAAAAAAAGGAACAAAAAATCAATGTTGGAGTTTTGAAGAGGTAAAACAAAAAAAAAAATAGAGTTTTGAAGAGGTAAAAAAAAAAAAAATTGGAGTTTTGAAGGGGTAAAAAAAAAAAAAATAAATATTGTGGAGTTTTGAAGAGGTAAAAAAAGGAACAAAAAATCAATGTTGGAGTTTTGAAGAGGTAAAAAAAAAAAAAATGTTGGAGTTTTGAAGAGGTAAAAAAAAAAAAAAAAAAAAATTGTGGAGTTTTGAAGAGGTAAAAAAAGGAACAAAAAATCAATGTTGGAGTTTTGAAGAGGTAAAACAAAAAAAAAAATAGAGTTTTGAAGAGGTAAAAAAAAAAAAAATTGGAGTTTTGAAGGGGTAAAAAAAAAAAAAAATAAATATTGTGGAGTTTTGAAGAGGTAAAAAAAGGAACAAAAAATCAATGTTGGAGTTTTGAAGAGGTAAAAAAAAAAAAAATGTTGGAGTTTTGAAGAGGTAAAAAAAAAAAAAAATGGAGTTTTGAAGAGGTAAAAAAAAAAAAAAAAAAAATTGTGGAGTTTTGAAGAGGTAAAAAAAGGAACAAAAAATCAATGTTGGAGTTTTGAAGAGGTAAACAAAAAAAAAAATTTGGAGTTTTGAACAGGTAAAAAAAAAAAAAAATGGAGTTTTGAAGAGGTAAAAAAAAAAAAAAAAAAAATTGTGGAGTTTTGAAGAGGTAAAAAAAGGAACAAAAAATCAATGTTGGAGTTTTGAAGAGGTAAAAAAAAAAAAAAATTGGAGTTTTGAAGAGGTAAAAAAAAAAAAAAGTTGGAGTTTTGAAGAGGTAAAAAAAGGAACAAAAAATCAATGTTGGAGTTTTGAAGAGGTAAAAAAAAAAAAAAAAAAAATTGAGTTTTGAAGAGGTAAAAAAAAAAAAAAGTTGGAGTTTTGAAAAGGTAAAAAAAAAAAAAAATGGAGTTTTGAAGAGGTAAAAAAAAAAAAAAAAAATTGTGGAGTTTTGAAGAGGTAAAAAAAAAAATTGAGTTTTGAAGAGGTAAAAAAAAATTAAAAAAAAAATTTGGAGTTTTGAAGAGGTAAAAAAAGGAACAAAAAATCAATGTTGGAGTTTTGAAGAGGTAAAAAAAAAAAAAAATGTTGGAGTTTTGAAGAGGTAAAAAAAAAAAAAATGTTGGAGTTTTGAAGAGGTAAAAAAAAAAAAAAATGGAGTTTTGAAGAGGTAAAAAAAAAAAAAAATCAATGTTGGAGTTTTGAAGAGGTAAAAAAAAAAAAAATGGAGTTTTGAAGAGGTAAAAAAAAAAAAAAAAAAATTGTGGAGTTTTGAAGAGGTAAAAAAAGGAACAAAAAATCAATGTTGGAGTTTTGAAGAGGTAAAACAAAAAAAAAATTGAGTTTTGAAGAGGTAAAAAAAGGAACAAAAAATTAATGTTGGAGTTTTGAAGAGGTAAAAAAAAAAAAAAATGTTGGAGTTTTGAAGAGGTAAAAAAAAAAATTGTAGAGTTTTGAAGAGGTAAAAAAAAATAAAAAGTTGGAGTTTTGAAGAGGTAAAAAAAAAAATTGAGTTTTGAAGAGGTAAAAAAAAAAAAAATTGGAGTTTTGAAGGGGTAAAAAAAAAAAAAAATAAATATTGTGGAGTTTTGAAGAGGTAAAAAAAGGAACAAAAAATCAATGTTGGAGTTTTGAAGAGGTAAAAAAAAAAAAAATGTTGGAGTTTTGAAGAGGTAAAAAAAAAAAAAAATGGAGTTTTGAAGAGGTAAAAAAAAAAAAAAAAAAAATTGTGGAGTTTTGAAGAGGTAAAAAAAGGAACAAAAAATCAATGTTGGAGTTTTGAAGAGGTAAACAAAAAAAAAAATTTGGAGTTTTGAAGAGGTAAAAAAAAAAAAAATGGAGTTTTGAAGAGGTAAAAAAAAAAAAAAAAAAATTGTGGAGTTTTGAAGAGGTAAAAAAAGGAACAAAAAATCAATGTTGGAGTTTTGAAGAGGTAAAAAAAAAAAAAAATTGGAGTTTTGAAGAGGTAAAAAAAAAAAAAATTTGGAGTTTTGAAGAGGTAAAACAAAAAAAAAATTGAGTTTTGAAGAGGTAAAAAAAGGAACAAAAAATCAATGTTGGAGTTTTGAAGAGGTAAAAAAAAAATAAAAAAAAATTGAGTTTTGAAGAGGTAAAAAAAAAAAAAAAGTTGGAGTTTTGAAGAGGTAAAAAAAAAAAAAAATGGAGTTTTGAAGAGCTAAAAAAAAAAAAAAAAAATTGTGGAGTTTTGAAGAGGTAAAAAAAAAAATTGAGTTTTGAAGAGGTAAAAAAAAATTAAAAAAAAAATTTGGAGTTTTGAAGAGGTAAAAAAAGGAACAAAAAATCAATGTTGGAGTTTTGAAGAGGTAAAAAAAAAAAAAAATGTTGGAGTTTTGAAGAGGTAAAAAAAAAAAAAATGTTGGAGTTTTGAAGAGGTAAAAAAAAAAAAAAGTTGGAGTTTTGAAGAGGTAAAAAAAAAAAATTGAGTTTTGAAGAGGTAAAAAAAGGAACAAAAAATCAATGTTGGAGTTTTGAAGAGGTAAAAAAAAAAAAAATGTTGGAGTTTTGAAGAGGTAAAAAAAAAAAAAAGTTGGAGTTTTGAAGAGGTAAAAAAAAAAAAAAATGTTGGAGTTTTGAAGAGGTGAAAAAAAAAAAAAAATTGTGGAGTTTTGAAGAGGTAAAAAAAAAATGAAAAATTTAGGAGTTTTGAAGAGGTAAAAAAAGGAACAAAAAATCAATGTTGGAGTTTTGAAGAGGTAAAAAAAAAAAAAAAAAAATTGAGTTTTGAAGAGGTAAAAAAAGGAACAAAAAATCAATGTTGGAGTTTTGAAGAGGTAAAAAAAAAAAAAAAAAAAAAATGTGGAGTTTTGAAGAGGTAAAAAAAGGAACAAAAAATTAATGTTGGAGTTTTGAAGAGGTAAAAAAAAAAAATAATTTGGAGTTTTGAAGAGGTAAAACAAAAAAAAAAAAAAAATTGTGGAGTTTTGAAGAGGTAAAAAAAGGAACAAAAAATCAATGTTGGAGTTTTGAAGAGGTAAAACAAAAAAAAAAATAGAGTTTTGAAGAGGTAAAAAAAAAAAAAATTGGAGTTTTGAAGGGGTAAAAAAAAAAAAAAATAAATATTGTGGAGTTTTGAAGAGGTAAAAAAAGGAACAAAAAATCAATGTTGGAGTTTTGAAGAGGTAAAAAAAAAAAAAATGTTGGAGTTTTGAAGAGGTAAAAAAAAAAAAAAAAAAAAATTGTGGAGTTTTGAAGAGGTAAAAAAAGGAACAAAAAATCAATGTTGGAGTTTTGAAGAGGTAAAACAAAAAAAAAAATAGAGTTTTGAAGAGGTAAAAAAAAAAAAAATTGGAGTTTTGAAGGGGTAAAAAAAAAAAAAAATAAATATTGTGGAGTTTTGAAGAGGTAAAAAAAGGAACAAAAAATCAATGTTGGAGTTTTGAAGAGGTAAAAAAAAAAAAAATGTTGGAGTTTTGAAGAGGTAAAAAAAAAAAAAAATGGAGTTTTGAAGAGGTAAAAAAAAAAAAAAAAAAATTGTGGAGTTTTGAAGAGGTAAAAAAAGGAACAAAAAATCAATGTTGGAGTTTTGAAGAGGTAAACAAAAAAAAAAATTTGGAGTTTTGAAGAGGTAAAAAAAAAAAAAAATGGAGTTTTGAAGAGGTAAAAAAAAAAAAAAAAAAATTGTGGAGTTTTGAAGAGGTAAAAAAAGGAACAAAAAATCAATGTTGGAGTTTTGAAGAGGTAAAAAAAAAAAAAAATTGGAGTTTTGAAGAGGTAAAAAAAAAAAAAAAGTTGGAGTTTTGAAGAGGTAAAAAAAGGAACAAAAAATCAATGTTGGAGTTTTGAAGAGGTAAAAAAAAAAAAAAAAAAAATTGAGTTTTGAAGAGGTAAAAAAAAAAAAAAGTTGGAGTTTTGAAAAGGTAAAAAAAAAAAAAAATGGAGTTTTGAAGAGGTAAAAAAAAAAAAAAAAAATTGTGGAGTTTTGAAGAGGTAAAAAAAAAAATTGAGTTTTGAAGAGGTAAAAAAAAATTAAAAAAAAAATTTGGAGTTTTGAAGAGGTAAAAAAAGGAACAAAAAATCAATGTTGGAGTTTTGAAGAGGTAAAAAAAAAAAAAAATGTTGGAGTTTTGAAGAGGTAAAAAAAAAAAAATGTTGGAGTTTTGAAGAGGTAAAAAAAAAAAAAAATGGAGTTTTGAAGAGGTAAAAAAAAAAAAAAAATCAATGTTGGAGTTTTGAAGAGGTAAAAAAAAAAAAAATGGAGTTTTGAAGAGGTAAAAAAAAAAAAAAAATAATTGTGGAGTTTTGAAGAGGTAAAAAAAGGAACAAAAAATCAATGTTGGAGTTTTGAAGAGGTAAAACAAAAAAAAAATTGAGTTTTGAAGAGGTAAAAAAAGGAACAAAAAATTAATGTTGGAGTTTTGAAGAGGTAAAAAAAAAAAAAAATGTTGGAGTTTTGAAGAGGTAAAAAAAAAAATTGTAGAGTTTTGAAGAGGTAAAAAAAAATAAAAAGTTGGAGTTTTGAAGAGGTAAAAAAAAAAAAAAAAAAGTTGGAGTTTTGAAGAGGTAAAAAAAAAAAAAAGTTGGAGTTTTGAAGAGGTAAAAAAAAATAAAAAAAAATTGAGTTTTGAAGAGGTAAAAAAAGGAACAAAAAATCAATGTTGGAGTTTTGAAGAGGTAAAAAAAAATTGAGTTTTGAAGAGGTAAAAAAAAAAAAAGTTGGAGTTTTAAAGAGGTAAAAAAAAAAAAAATTTGGAGTTTTGAAGAGGTAAAACAAAAAAAAAAAAAAATGTTGGAGTTTTGAAGAGGTAAAAAAAAAAAAAAAAAATTGAGTTTTGAAGAGGTAAAAAAAGGAACAAAAAATCAATGTTGGAGTTTTGAAGAGGTAAAAAAAAAAAAAAAGTTGGAGTTTTGAAGAGGTAAAAAAAAAAAAAATTGGAGTTTTAAAGAGGTAAAAAAAAAAAATTGAGTTTTGAAGAGGTAAAAAAAGGAACAAAAAATCAATGTTGGAGTTTTGAAGAGGTAAAAAAAAAAATTGAGTTTTGAAGAGGTAAAAAAAAAAAAAAATTTGGAGTTTTGAAGAGGTAAAACAAAAAAAAATGGAGTTTTGAAGAAGTAAAAAAAAAAAAAAAAATCAATGTTGGAGTTTTGAAGAGGTAAAAAAAAAAAAAATTGGAGTTTTGAAGGGGTAAAAAAAAAAAAAAAAAAATATTGTGGAGTTTTGAAGAGGTAAAAAAAGGAACAAAAAATCAATGTTGGAGTTTTGAAGAGGTAAAAAAAAAAAAAATGTTGGAGTGTTGAAGAGGTAAAAAAAAAAAAAAAATGGAGTTTTGAAGAGGTAAAAAAAAAAAAAAATTTGGAGTTTTGAAGAGGTAAAACAAAAAAAAAATGGAGTTTTGAAGAGGTAAAAAAAAAAAAAAAAATCAATGTTGGAGTTTTGAAGAGGTAAAAAAAAAAAAAAATGGAGTTTTGAAGAGGTAAAAAAAAAAAAAAAAAAAATTGTGGAGTTTTGAAGAGGTAAAAAAAGGAACAAAAAATCAATGTTGGAGTTTTGAAGAGGTAAAAAAAAAAAAAATTTGGAGTTTTGAAGAGGTAAAACAAAAAAAAAATTGAGTTTTGAAGAGGTAAAAAAAGGAACAAAAAATCAATGTTGGAGTTTTGAAGAGGTAAAAAAAAAATAAAAAAAAATTGAGTTTTGAAGAGGTAAAAAAAAAAAAAAAGTTGGAGTTTTGAAGAGGTAAAAAAAAAAAAAAATGGAGTTTTGAAGAGCTAAAAAAAAAAAAAAAAAAATTGTGGAGTTTTGAAGAGGTAAAAAAAAAAATTGAGTTTTGAAGAGGTAAAAAAAAATTAAAAAAAAAATTGGAGTTTTGAAGAGGTAAAAAAAGGAACAAAAAATCAATGTTGGAGTTTTGAAGAGGTAAAAAAAAAAAAAATGTTGGAGTTTTGAAGAGGTAAAAAAAAAAAAAATGTTGGAGTTTTGAAGAGGTATAAAAAAAAAAAAGTTGGAGTTTTGAAGAGGTAAAAAAAAAAAATTGAGTTTTGAAGAGGTAAAAAAAGGAACAAAAAATCAATGTTGGAGTTTTGAAGAGGTAAAAAAAAAAAAAATGTTGGAGTTTTGAAGAGGTAAAAAAAAAAAAAAGTTGGAGTTTTGAAGAGGTAAAAAAAAAAAAAAATGTTGGAGTTTTGAAGAGGTGAAAAAAAAAAAAAATTGTGGAGTTTTGAAGAGGTAAAAAAAAAATGAAAAATTTAGGAGTTTTGAAGAGGTAAAAAAAGGAACAAAAAATCAATGTTGGAGTTTTGAAGAGGTAAAAAAAAAAAAAAAAAAATTGAGTTTTGAAGAGGTAAAAAAAGGAACAAAAAATCAATGTTGGAGTTTTGAAGAGGTAAAAAAAAAAAAAAAAAAAAATGTGGAGTTTTGAAGAGGTAAAAAAAGGAACAAAAAATTAATGTTGGAGTTTTGAAGAGGTAAAAAAAAAAAATAATTTGGAGTTTTGAAGAGGTAAAACAAAAAAAAAATTGGAGTTTTGAAGAGGTAAAAAAAAAAAAAAAAAAAAATTGTGGAGTTTTGAAGAGGTAAAAAAAGGAACAAAAAATCAATGTTGGAGTTTTGAAGAGGTAAAACAAAAAAAAAAATAGAGTTTTGAAGAGGTAAAAAAAAAAAAAATTGGAGTTTTGAAGGGGTAAAAAAAAAAAAAAAAAAATATTGTGGAGTTTTGAAGAGGTAAAAAAAGGAACAAAAAATCAATGTTGGAGTTTTGAAGAGGTAAAAAAAAAAAAAATGTTGGAGTTTTGAAGAGGTAAAAAAAAAAAAAAATGGAGTTTTGAAGAGGTAAAAAAAAAAAAAAAAAAAATTGTGGAGTTTTGAAGAGGTAAAAAAAGGAACAAAAAATCAATGTTGGAGTTTTGAAGAGGTAAACAAAAAAAAAAATTTGGAGTTTTGAAGAGGTAAAAAAAAAAAAAAATGGAGTTTTGAAGAGGTAAAAAAAAAAAAAAAAAAAATTGTGGAGTTTTGAAGAGGTAAAAAAAGGAACAAAAAATCAATGTTGGAGTTTTGAAGAGGTAAAAAAAAAAAAAAATGTTGGAGTTTTGAAGAGGTAAAAAAAAAAAAAATGTTGGAGTTTTGAAGAGGTAAAAAAAAAAAAAAATGGAGTTTTGAAGAGGTAAAAAAAAAAAAAATTTGGAGTTTTGAAGAGGTAAAACAAAAAAAAATGGAGTTTTGAAGAGGTAAAAAAAAAAAAAAAATCAATGTTGGAGTTTTGAAGAGGTAAAAAAAAAAAAAATGGAGTTTTGAAGAGGTAAAAAAAAAAAAAAAAAAAATTGTGGAGTTTTGAAGAGGTAAAAAAAGGAACAAAAAATCAATGTTGGAGTTTTGAAGAGGTAAAACAAAAAAAAAATTGAGTTTTGAAGAGGTAAAAAAAGGAACAAAAAATCAATGTTGGAGTTTTGAAGAGGTAAAAAAAAAAAAAAATGTTGGAGTTTTGAAGAGGTAAAAAAAAAAATTGTAGAGTTTTGAAGAGGTAAAAAAAAATAAAAAGTTGGAGTTTTGAAGAGGTAAAAAAAAAAAAAAAAAAAGTTGGAGTTTTGAAGAGGTAAAAAAAAAAAAAAGTTGGAGTTTTGAAGAGGTAAAAAAAAATTAAAAAAAATTGAGTTTTGAAGAGGTAAAAAAAGGAACAAAAAATCAATGTTGGAGTTTTGAAGAGGTAAAAAAAAATAAAAAAAAATTGAGTTTTGAAGAGGTAAAAAAAAAAAAAGTTGGAGTTTTGAAGAGGTAAAAAAAAAAAAAAAAAAAAAATGTGGAGTTTTGAAGAGGTAAAAAAAGGAACAAAAAATTAATGTTGGAGTTTTGAAGAGGTAAAAAAAAAAAAAAAAAAATGGAGTTTTGAAGAGCTAAAAAAAAAAAAAAAAAATTGTGGAGTTTTGAAGAGGTAAAAAAAAAAATTGAGTTTTGAAGAGGTAAAAAAAAATTAAAAAAAAAAATTGGAGTTTTGAAGAGGTAAAAAAAGGAACAAAAAATCAATGTTGGAGTTTTGAAGAGGTAAAAAAAAAAAAAAAATGTTGGAGTTTTGAAGAGGTAAAAAAAAAAAAAATGTTGGAGTTTTGAAGAGGTATAAAAAAAAAAAAGTTGGAGTTTTGAAGAGGTAAAAAAAAAAAATTGAGTTTTGAAGAGGTAAAAAAAGGAACAAAAAATCAATGTTGGAGTTTTGAAGAGGTAAAAAAAAAAAAAATGTTGGAGTTTTGAAGAGGTAAAAAAAAAAAAAAAGTTGGAGTTTTGAAGAGGTAAAAAAAAAAAAAAATGTTGGAGTTTTGAAGAGGTGAAAAAAAAAAAAAATTGTGGAGTTTTGAAGAGGTAAAAAAAAAATGAAAAATTTAGGAGTTTTGAAGAGGTAAAAAAAGGAACAAAAAATCAATGTTGGAGTTTTGAAGAGGTAAAAAAAAAAAAAAAAAAAATTGAGTTTTGAAGAGGTAAAAAAAGGAAAAAAAATCAATGTAGAGTTTTGAAGAGGTAAAAAAAAATAAAAAGTTGGAGTTTTGAAGAGGTAAAAAAAAAAAATAAAAAAAAATGTGGAGTTTTGAAGAGGTAAAAAAGGAACAAAAAATCAATGTTGGAGTTTTGAAGAGGTAAAAAAAAAAAAAAATTTGGAGTTTTGAAGAGGTAAAAAAAAAAAAAAAAGTTGGAGTTTTGAAGAGGTTAAAAAAAAAAAAAAAAAATTTGGAGTTTTGAAGAGGTAAAAAAAAAAAAAAGTTGGAGTTTTGA